>NC_092365.1:20914443-21214443 GCF_030848805.1 Temnothorax longispinosus | reverse complement strand
AAAATCACGTTATTTTAATTATAAAAGCGTACTAAAATAAAATGGGAATTTTAACTTCGCAAGGTTATTTCGATACCATACATCTGCATTAGACTGTACGAGCATTGCTCGCTCAATGCAACGTGCATCGAAGCGCGACCAGTTTTACTAAGATTTTCACTTTTCTCAGCGATCAGCGTGGATAAAAGAAGTGACAGCATGACGTTCGAGGTTTGTTCGAGAAATTGTATTCTCTTGCCTTAGACAGACGTTATTTATTATACGATTATATTATATTTTTACACATTATATTTAAATATATTGATATATGTATGTATGTATATATTAAAACTTATATAAACATTTGTAAAAATCTAGCAGCAAATTTGTACGCCACTCATTTGACGACAAGAATAAAATTATCGTTGTCATCATAAGTCTTCCCAATAAACTCGATGCACACGATACACGACACTCGATACTGCTCCAAATACATTAGCATCGATCTATCCGCGAAATTCTCGACAAAACGGACGTAAGTAAAACACATTCGACGATTATGTAAAAGTAAATTTTGTCGCGTCTCGTCAATGATGATTTGATTTTGACCATTTATGTCCTGACGTCTGTCCTTCTTTATGACCGTGTTTCTCGTCGTGCTCGTGATGACTGTCGTGCCCCTCTGCCGATTTGTGACCCTTCTTCTCGTGATGATGGTGACCTCCCTCGTGTTTCTTTTCCGCACCGTGATGACCCTAAAACAAGAAGAAAATCGCAGTTTTGACTTGATGGCCGAATTAACGTGTAATAGCGTTATAAGTGTTTCAGTGGCAAAAATAATAATAATTTTATGATATTTTATCATGATTTTAATGAATAATGACCTCGTGATGTCCCGAATGCAAAGATCCTTTCTTTTCATGGCCACCCTTCTTGCCCTCGTGTTCCTCATGCCAACCACCGTGCTTCTCGCTTCCTCCATCCTCGTGGTATTCGTCATAAAAATCGTGTTTCTTCTCGTATTCATCCTGGAAGCAATTTATATGTTAATTCAGAAATATAACAAATAAAATTTTGCTTACATTAAAATGTTTATTATAGTAGTTACAATAATATATTTTTTATTCTACAAATAGATACATATCTAATAAAATTTATTTCTACAATAAAAATTATGTATAATGTTACTATAATTCTTGATGGAAAAATTACTAATTGTATTGATGGACTATTAACACATATAATTTAGTTAATAAGTATTAGAATGTTAAATACAGACAAGAGATCGATCATTACATAGAAGCCCGGACAGTTATGTCGAATAACGAAGTCTTTGATCTTGTAATCTTAGGAAAAGCTTTAATATCTATATAAATATATACTATTATAATTATTAAAAAGAAAAAGGCCAATGATCGAGCATTAGTGTAGTGTGGTTATTATCATTTTTATTTTTATATATACTATTATGTATGAAGAATAGGGCAAGGAAAGCCTAACAAAATGTTCGTGTTTTATTATTTTTAATAGACAAATATTATTTCAATCATTGGTTGGAATATAATATTTGTCTATTAAAAATAATAAAACACGAACATCCTGTTAAGGCTTTCCTTGCCCTATTCTTCATACTGAATTTTAATCCGCGGCGGCCATTTGAATATACTATTATATTTTTAGTATTACAAAGAAATCGTAATCAATGTGTTTTCTAAATTATAGTGGATATTAACGAAACAAATTGATTTTGAGCATGTGCGATACGTGTTGAGCAACAAGAAGATACACATTACACAAGTCATACCTTCTTGAAGACGCTGTGTTCTCCTTTCGTACTGTATCCTTTTTGATGCTTTCCTTCTTCGCCAAACTTCGCGTTCTTCTCACCCTCCTCACCGTGATGATTCTCACCATAATGGCCAGCTTCTTCATGGTTCTTCTTTTCCTCACCCTCTTCCTCGTCATACTCCTGCTTGTGCTTCTCCTTATCGTGGTGTCCTTTGTCGTTCTTCTCGAATTCGTGGAAAGTCTTGTAACCCTTTCTCAATCAAAATTATTAAGAAGTTATTGAGAAGTTAAAAAAGCGTTTGTTATATAAATCAATATTATTATAGTTTATTGCCGTTAAAAGAATTGACATGATAGTAACGAGACAATAAAGAAGAGAGATATATCTTGTGAAAAACATATTATCGGATTTGTCGGCTGAAATTTCATTAAAAAGCGCCGACGTCGGATTTGCGACATTGTTAGAATATCAATTCCGGCATTGAGGAATGAAATCAGTGCTCGCTTTCCCTACAGTGTGACAAATTCGCAGAAAGGATATCGGGAGAAATTCGATCCAAAGGGGTAAAATATTTTATAGTCGCGCGGCGAATGCTTTTTTAGGTCGAGGCCCCTGTGTCTCGTTCCTCGGGTACAATATTCGTATAAAGGAGAAAAAACTATGTAATATATATTCTTGCGGTAGCGAGCGAGAAGGGAACGTGAGCACCGTGGGCGCTTATATTACAAGCGATAAAAGAGGGAAGAAGTCGTCAACGGATGACGTGAATGACAACAGCTTGGACGTCAATGGCAGCCAGGAACGAAGCGTTTGTACCTTATCGTTCTTATGGCCGTGCGTGTCGTGGTGGTCCTCATCGTGCTTCGAGCCGGTGCCCTCTTCGCGATGTCTGTCGCCGCCTGTTCGAATAAAATAAAATGTAAATAAAACTACCGGGGCTTTATCGTTGGTGGGAGGCCCACTCTTTTTTTCTCTTTTTCATTTAACGAACCTCTCGATTCGCGCGTTAGAAAGCAGACCGCATCTATACCTCAGAGAAACGAAGTCTCCATTGAGCCCTTTTCATTTCTCGCGCACGATTCAAGGTCGTTGCATTTATACTTGCAAATATTATAACTATTAACTTGCGAGGTGGACGAGAGAGAATATCGGAAATAAAATTAACTGCTCGCTTCTTTTAATTAATGGAAAAGTGGTGGTGTACGACAAGAACTTTACTGTCGATAATATTCTTAAATATCTTGAATATTGTACCTTGTTCAATAAATTAATTCACGTTATATATGTTACATGTATGTGATATATGTATATTCCGGAAACCACGCAAAAATTAAATAACAAAATCATTAGAATTGTAATGGTACAAGAAAATAAAATATACGTAAATCTATTGTTAAAAATTAAATGCAGCAAATGTACGCACGTTTAAAATAGTACGAGATTCGAATGCACTTCTAATTCTCTGACACATACAAATTAACACGATCGGCGACAAATCCGCATAATCCACCGTAAGCTTCGCTTTCACGATTGAATTTCCACTCGTCAATGTCAAAAACGGTTATTTCATTTACCGTGAAAGAGAACACGGCACGTATGCAAAAATATCGATAATCCTGCAAAAATATATGTAATTTTTGCAGCAATATTACAATTTTTGATTTCTTTGTGAAGCAAATATTGAAATAAATATTTTATTTATTAAATAATCTCGTTTAACTGCGAAAATCAAACCAATTTCCGGCCAATTTCCGAGCAATTATAAAAGATAATGAATTATTTTTTTTACATTTAAACCCACACGTTTTATAGTTGCCCGGGAATTGGCCGTTTGACCTTCGTAGTTAGCTTTGCTTTTATCGAGCGGTGATTTGTCCTTTTAATCTCGTTTAGTTTAATTTCTTTGCCGTTTCATATTTTACAAGCAAAACGACAGTTGTAACACGCACCTCCATGACCTGTAGCTTCCGCGTTCAAATCCTTGGAATACCGAAAACCAACTGGAGCCCTGCTGACCTTTCTCATCGCCAGCGAGCCATCAAGAATAACCGTCAGGATCAACAACAACCATAGTAGCCTCAATTCGCCAATGTTTGACGTCATTTTAATACCGCTCCGCGCAGAATAAGAGGTATATGTTCGGAATGCGAAGAACAAGATTAAGGCACTGAGGATCATCTGCAATCGTGGCTCCGATTTATTGCGCTGGCATCGCTCGTTTTTCCTCGCCGCCGCCAGTCAGGCGAACGTCTATTTTTCCTGCCAGTGGCTGAAAGGACTTTTCTCTTCCGGACGGAAGATGACGGCGCGGAAGAATGAGAAAAAAAAAGATGCGTTTTCTTACTTTGTCGTCGGTACTTTCACCCGCCGCGCTTATTAGTTGCTTTCCACTTACACTCAAGTGATCTGAGTCACTCAGTTATGTGAGTACTTTGTACTCAGGTAAGATATGTCATTTTGTATTTACCTGCTTATTTTGGTGACAAAGCTATCGCATAATAATACAGGTCCATAGCCTCACTTTTAATGTTCGAGTCTATTAGATTCATTAAAGCACATGGTCTCGATTGTGAAAAACTCAGTTGAATCTCACTTGTCAGCATGCAACAAGAACGTGCATTTAACTGAGTTATGACGTCACAAGTGAGAATTATCTGAGTTTTGATGTAAATGGAAAGCAACTATTATTCGCGGTGTGAGCAAGAACAAAATTGCGAGCGGTCTATATATCTTGCTCTCGTCTTTGGTCACTAATATATATGTTTCGGATCTTAATTTATCAATTCTTGATTTGTAAATTATTAGCGTAATTTTAATTTGTCTAATTTGATTTATTAGCGCACTATTAATTGCAATCGTTATAATTCTTACAATTTATTAATACATCCTTGACTCGCAAAGCATAATTAGCGTAATTAACTCTTGATTTGCTAATACGTATACACTTCTAATTCTTAATAATTTCTTGACGCGATTTTACTCTATGATATGAATACTCTATGATAATGATTCGAACTGCAACTTATAAATACATTTTCAAACTTATAATTTACTGACTTAATTATTATATAATTTATCAGTAGATTTTTTTACTTTAAAAATTAATTCATCGAAAAAAAAGTTTTATACAATCCCTAAAAGTATGTACAAATTACTTCTGCTAAAGTGATTGCCATTCCTTTTCTGTTAAAACGATTTCTGAAACGCCGAAAACGTAGAAAACGCCGCGACAAGGGGATGAACGGATGAGAAACGCAAAGAACGTGACCGAAGGACGTGAATGACTCATAACCACTGAACACCCCAGAGCCTTCGCATTGAGCCATCGAACAAATATCGGGCACAACCGAAGCCGCCAGGCAAACACAATTACCATCTCTTTTCTACTCTTTCTCTCCGAAACGTCCGTCCCGCCGTGAGATGCAACTCTCGACTTTCCTCGTCTCATTTTCATCTTTCGCCGCCGCGGAAAATCCGATAAGCTACGAAAGGACATTTTAATTCCAGATTCATAATGAATCTCTCTGTCGCATAACTAGGATTATTAATCCGCTCTGCGTATCTATCGTGCGGGATCGTTAAGCGTCCCATATTAATTGATTACAACTGTTTCTCAGCATCGCAATTTGCTTCGCAATTCAAATGTTTCCCTGGCACTGACCACTGAATGTATGTCGTACCTGTAGCGATTAAAATGTTCACACATTTCCGTTGCATTCTCCGTAATTTCTCACCCGTGCAATTTTACCGTCGCGTCGACATGAAACACCGCAGATTTTAACAGCTGCATCTGATTTCCACATTAATGTCACGTTGAGCGGCTTATATCAATTTAAATAAATTAAAATTATGTTCTCTTTGTTCTACACGATCAATTTCTCTTCATCAGTTAAAAAATGTTGGGAAACCTACAATCTTCAAGTTTCTTTAATTCTTTCTCTTTAATTAACGATTGAAAATAAGAGAGAAGAAGACAGATGAGAAAGTCATATTCTTTAGATAATTACGAGGATGCAAATATTAAATTGTCGCTTAGAAATATAAATGGTTTCGCAATGTTAAAAATTATAATGGTACAATAAATAAACACAAATTTTCTTAACGCTAAAAAGAAACTCTCTAAATCGATCGAAAGAAATTACGGTCAAAGAGGATACTCGATATTTTTGGTGTAGTAGCCTGCGAAATTATATCGATCGCATAATAGGGTTGTTATTGGGTTTGTTGTTGTTGATGTATCGAATATTCTACCGTCGGAATTATGTAATGTGTAAGGCAATAGGGAATTATCCGGCTTAGCCCTCGCGAACCACCGCGTTCGTGGTTTACTCGCTTTCGCGCCGGCATTCCCTCGTTTCTGGCGAACGCGCTCTCATTCCAAGTGCAATCCGTTGGACGACTAACGAGATATCGGTAAGCAAATTAGTCAACAGACACAGGTGTACTATCACAAATAATGGCCGCGGCGTTATGGTTATTCTACATAGAAGTCGTAGTCGTGAGTTGTAAGAAATTGACCAATCACAGATTGAATATTCTCCTCAACTTCGAATGGGATTGGTCAATTTCTTACAACTCACGACTACGACTTCTGTGTAGAATAATCTTTACTGCTCCCCGTCGTCATCTGCGCCGCCCGCCGCCGCGACAAACAGGGTCTACATTAATACGCGTAATTCGATTTTCATCATCCTCTATATAACAGGTGTTACGGAGGCTCGCGCAAAAGCAAAACAACATTTTAACCGCGAATGTCGCGGCATTTCTTCTTCTTCGCGGAATCCTCTTCTCTTTGAGAGACCGTCGTTGTCTTTTACGAAGCTAAGGAGCTTCGCGATGCTCCGTCGACGTGCCGAATGAAAAGAAGAAATGATTTCGATAGTCGTCCTTGGGATGTGAGTGGTTTAAGTGAAATTGAAGCTAATTGTTGTCGGGGTAAGAAAGTGAGCTAAAGACGCTTCAAGATGAGCGACGCGAGAAACGATAAAGACACGGAAGCCACGGCTCAGGGGGACACGAGCGATTATGTGCTTCACCTCCCACGTCCGCTCAATCTCGAAGAAAAGAAGTACCTATTGGCCGTAGAGAGAGGTGATTTGCCGAACGTGAAGAGGCTTCTGCAGCTTGCAAACAAGGGCAAGGTAAATATTGACTCTTAATACATAGGAAATCAACGCGAGAACAAAATGATCTTTGAGCAAGTAATTAGGCTCCCCGATTTCTTGAGGAAAAAAAATGTCTACATTTTAATATAAAAGACAACCTTATTTTGAAATTAATCGAATTTGCTGAAATTAAAAATTTAAATCTTATTTCGTAAAATTAAAAAATTGTTGTTTAATGCGTATCCGCGACGAAATCCTGGAAATAGTTCGCGAATAAAAGTTATAGCAGCAGTTTCGTAAGATTGAAACACGCCGAGACGAATGTACTCGAACGTTTTAGGGAAAACAGCTGGACACGAATTGCGTAGATAGTCTGGGTCGCAGTGCCCTTACGCTGGCTATAGAGGCGGAAAACTTAGAAATGGTCGAGCTGCTCGTCGTTATGGGAGTCGAAACTAAGGATGCCTTGCTCCATGCCATCGATCAAGAATTCGTAGAGGCGGTAGAGTTGCTGCTGGAACACGAGGAACTTCTTACGAGCCAAATGACCGAGGATTGTAAGTTGAAATTGACGTTTTCGAAAAGTCGCGTATAACGTCTCGATTGTCGCAATTGTAATAACGTAATTATGTAAATAAACAATTTTACTGAAAATAAAATTGCTTTAGAAGAATTCAGAAGATTTGTTAATTTTAATAGATCGTATTATTAATTTTAATAGATCGATTCTTAGCACTGCTGTTGAGCTATTACCTGTCCTTCACGTTCCTCGCACCTTGATTGCAGCCGAAAAGCAGATCATACACAGCTGGCAGAAGGTTGATCCGGCATCAGCTAGATATTCGATGGACATGACACCCTTGGTGCTCGCGGCGCAGCGTAATAATTACGAAATCCTGAAGCTTCTACTGGATAGAGGAGCTACCTTGCCGATGCCGCACGACGTGAGGTGTGGCTGTGACGATTGTCTTCAGGCAACCATCGGTGAGAGATACTCTGATGAACTTTATTTTTCTACAGGCTTTACAAAATATATGTATAAATTGTCAAAGATATAAAAGATAATACGTACCATGGCATAATCGAATTATTATTTAGGCGATCCATTAAGACTGTCGTCCACTAGAATCTCCGAATATAAGGCTTTGGCGAGTCCAAGTTTAATAGCCCTGAGCTCGACGGACCCTTTGATGACGGCTTTCCAATTAAGCTGGGAACTTCGGCAACTGGCTGTATCGGAACCGGAAAGTAGAGCCGAGTACTTGAAACTACGGCGACAAGTAGAAAAGTAAGTTTTTTATTTCGCACGATACAATTGTGTAATATTGTATGTTTGTTCAATAATTATAATCGGGTTCCGAATAGATTCGCTGTCGATTTGTTGCAACACGTTCGAACTACCACGGAATTAGACACTATCCTAAATTACGATCCCGAAGAAGAGAATGCCGAACTTAACAAACAATTAGCTCGACTGGAGCAAGCTATAGAATATAAGCAAAAAAGATTCGTCTCACATTCTCACGTTCAGCAGCTCTTGGCAGCAATCTGGTAAACCCCAAAGAATCTATTATTTAAATACAAAAGTTCGTACAATACATTATTCGTAAAGAATTTAAAAACACTTTTGAATATCTCATCCGATTCGAAGGTACGAAGGGGTCCCCGGATTTCGAAGAATGTCAACTATGCAGAGAGTCGGCATTCTTGCAAAGACCGCGGTTCTATTTCCATTCTATTGTATCATGTACTATCTGATGCCGGAGTCAAAAACAGGGCGACTTATGCGAAGACCCTTCATGAAATTCTTGGTTCATGCGTCATCCTATTTATTTTTCTTATGTAAGTTGTACATTTTAGCATTGATATATGTATGCTGATTACGAAGGAGACAAGCCGACTCAAAATAATGAAATTAGCATTATTATTTAATCAACGGCTAACCACATGTCTATAGTTGTACTCATGCTGGTATCACAGCGTGCTGAAGTGGAGATCGTTAGGCTCCTGGGTACTCAGGAAATGAAGAGAAACCTCGCGGCTTATTTGGCTCGACAGAGAGGCGCGGTACCTACCCCTCTGGAGGGTATCGTCGTGCTATACGTTCTTGGATTTATATGGGAAGAAACGAGAGAGGTGCGCAGATAAACGAGTCTAATTTTCCTCCGTAGTAAATAAACAAGTATGAATGCGTCTTCTATATTTGTCTAATTGTAAGCCGTGACGCATGCTATCAGGCTTACGTGGACGGTCTGAGGAGTTACTTACGGGATATGTGGAACTTTATCGACTTCACTAGAAACACGCTCTATTTCGCGACCGGGGTTCTCAGGCTGGCGGCTTACCTTCAGCAGCGCGCCGAGATACGGACAGATCCATTAGCCGCGTTAATACCGAGGGAGAATTGGGGCGACTTCGATCCGCAGCTGATTGCGGAGGGTCTCTTTGCGGCCGCGAATGTCTTCAGTGCTTTAAAGCTTGTTCATCTTTTCAGCATCAATCCGCATTTGGGACCGCTTCAGGTATCACGTTTGTCATAGATATTTTGCTAGATTATATATTAAGAATTCCTATTTAAGACTTCTTTAAGAATTCTTCTGTATTTAACAGTATTTCCTGATATTACTTTAATATACATGAAAGTGTGTTATAATATTAATAGTTTTCTTGATCGCGATATGATTTTGATTTTATAGAATTTGCGATTTTTGTTTTAGATATCGTTGGGCAGAATGGTAATCGACATTGTGAAATTCTTTTTCATTTACACCTTAGTGTTATTCGCCTTCGCCTGCGGCTTAAACCAGTTGTTGTGGTATTTTGCGGAATTGGAGAGGCAGAAATGTTACAGCGGAATGTCGGATCCCTCTTGGGACGCCGGTAGTGACGCCTGCTTAAGATGGAGAAGGTGAATAGAATAATCGAATTGCCAGACGGCAGGATGAACGACATGTCTTTCCTTTCAGGCCGCATTTCCGACGCGGATATGTCTTCTAATAATCATGAAAAAAATAACAGATTGGGCATCCCCTTCCAAATCTGTAATATTGAATAATCTAATGAATTATTTATTAGGGCTACACCTATATAATAAATACATGACTTTGTATTTTTAAAGAAAATTATTTTGGAAGATTGAATGTAATTCCTGAAACATATATTATTTAATACATAATAAAAATTTTCATTTATTTATTCATTTACTTTTTCAACGTGATACAAAATCGTTTGCAAACATTTCGATTACATTTCGCGTAAAATTTTTTCAGATTCAGCAATCTATTCGAATCGTGTCAGAGTCTTTTCTGGGCCAGTTTCGGTATGATCGGCATCGAAAGCTTCGAACTCACTGGTACGTCCACGTATGTAATTTAAATATAAAAAAAATCCTTTTTGTGTTAAAACTGATGTCTAATCATCGACGAAACCAACGTTATTATTTTCTAGACCCCCAACGTTGTTATTTTCAGGAATCAAGTCGTACACTCGATTCTGGGGCTTGTTGATGTTCGGCTCGTATTCCGTGATCAACGTGATTGTCCTGCTAAATCTACTGATAGCCATGATGAGCAACAGCTACGCCGTTATTGAGGTAAGGCTCCAAAACTCGAACGATACTCGTGATCTGAATGATCTCGTCAACAGAAGCATTGACACGATAGGAACATTCCGACACGGAGTGGAAATTTGCGAGAACGAAGTTATGGATGAGTTACTTCGAGGACACCGGGACCCTTCCGCCGCCCTTCAACATCTTCCCGCCGCCGAAATTGCTTTTCCGATTGTTCGGCCTACAGAAGAAGCGTATCGGCAGACGCTCGAGTCAACGTCGACGTGCACGCGAACATAAGTGAGATATCTTTGTTAAGTACTTGGCTAAAAAATGTGTTAATAATTTAAAACATAATTTATTTTCGTGGTTAATCTTAGATGATAACTCTTTAATATTTTAATTGTTGATCTGCAGACGATAGAGTATAGTGACATAATAATGATGTGACGCTTAGTTATACGTATCTTCCTGCTGTCAATTGTACAGATACGGAGCGGTCATGAGAGCTTTGATATGGCGCTACGTTGTGAACGCGCATAGTGAGCATGAGATGGAACCTGTCACCGAAGACGATGTCCACGAGCTTAAATCCGACTTGTCGTCCTGGAGATGTGAACTCCTGGACATCCTGCATAGAAACGGCATGGACATCGGCGGCGTCGATAAGAAGGAAAAGAGTGAGCATTCCTATGCGAATATTTGCGCTTTCTTTACTTAAAATAACGATTGAAATAAGCTTAGAGCAAAGTTTAAGCTCGTCGAGGATTTAAAATTATATCAAAACTTATATTAGCTGTTCTCTTAAAATTAGCTATACTGGGCAAGAAAATGAAGGTTTGGGAGAGAAGACTCATGAAAGATTTCCAAGTAGCAGGTCCTGTAAATTCAACTGACATCGATCTTCAGGAAGAGATAACTCTTCAACAACCCGAAAACGAGAGTAACGTTGAGAGATGGAAGAGAATCGCCAGATTAGCTGTTTTGACTTCGGCCGAACATCGTTGGAGTCAAGTACAAAATACCTCTACTTATTATTCCGTGAAAGAAACGATATGGTAGCTGACTGTCAAACTTCTTTCAATTTTGTAGGTCGTGAAAAATGCAGTTAAGAGCTCTCAAATCGGCAAAAGCTGCAGCAAGGCGTCGCTGCAGAATCAGCAGAGTCTGAAGCGAGCCATGGAGGAAGCGAAACGTCTGACGCAAAAAAGCCCACTGCCGACAGATGTGCCGGTTGAATTGCCAGGAACTACCGCGGCGACGATACTGCACGTGCTACACGACATCGTTGAGGGTGATGGCGATGCTAAGACATCAGGACTCAAAAAAGAAAAGACTCCGGAGCCAGTTAGAAACGGCGTTGGTTCCCAGCCGTTTGAACCAATTCTTCAGGTGCTAAATTAATAATTAATGACGTGTGTAAAAGCGTTATGATGAAGAACAGAAAATAATTTGATTTCCTTGAGTAAGTTTTGTTAAAGGCGGGAAAAATGTTTTTTTATACAGGCCAAATCCTCTGTCGATTTCGTTGACGAAAAAACGACGAAGGCCACTGCGCCATTGTTACCGCTTCGTTCATCACCACCGCGAGTAATCAAGAGGAAAACGCCTACTCATCTTGGTACTCAGTCACTTAACTTTCTTATATTATTCAAATATAAACTACAATATAAACGTTATTCGTATTTATCACAAAAAGAAGAAAAAGTTTACTTAAAAAATTCTATTCTTTTAAATATAATAAAGCAATGTTTAATTATATATTTATTCAATTACATATTAATTATAATTTAATTACATACAACTTTACGATCACTTTATTTATGACACACTTATTGCTAATACTGTTCTATTTCTTCAGGACAATCAGCTTCTGCTCAATCAACTTCTATTCAATCCTCGACTACTACTTCGAGCGCTACTTCGTTTGTCCCTACGACGTCCGTGACTGTTGCCGGAATTACCGCAACCAGTACAACACGCACGACTGCCGTAACTACTGCTGCAACAACTACGTCTGTCATGAAGACTGCTACTACTTCTGCCAAGCCCATCATTACTACTACTAATACTGTTGCCACTTCTACTACTGCAAAATCCACCGCTACTACTACCGTTTCTATCGCTACGAAAACTTCTTCTAGTTCTCCCATGGAAAGTCATAGCAAATCCGTTACCGTATCCATGAGTGCACTTTCAACTAGCGTCAAAGACGGAAGCAGTTCGATCAGAGCACGGCCAAAAGCTTCACATAGTCCCAAACTTCCGATTATTCCTTCGTTAACGGTTACCTCAAGTTCGGACGGCAAAGGTGATGACCGAGAAAAACTCGTAGATGTTACATCGCGTAGTAGACCATCGAGAGGAGGATGGCTTTAAATCCTGTCTACGTGCCCTATATGGGAAATTCTAGTTATATGTGTAAAACACAATTTTTTTTTAATTTAGCTATTATATTACCTGCTATTTTGGAAATAAATGAAAAAATAAAAATGGACATAAAAACTCAGTAAATTTTTTAATATTCTGTGCCGACAAAAATTTAAAAGTATTATTTTAAATTTTTCCCGAAGTTCTAAAAAGTCAGTATGAAAAATTATTTGTAAAAACACCTACAGAAGATTATAAAAGTATTTCCGTCGAATTATTTTATTTAAAAAGATACAGAGATATTATAAACATATTATATATATATATTATTTCTTATACATATATTTGTATTTAAAGAGAAATAAAGGAGCGGGACTTACATATAGATAAGATGTGTATTGCGTGTATTTATTCTCTTGTCTATGAATACATTCTATCCTCGTGCACGGCACTAATCGCATGCTTATGATAGAAGAGATAAGTTGGCAGGAGATGTAATATAATTAAAAACATGATACAAATTAACACATGGGCATATATTAATATGTATCCTGCTACAACTGGGAGATGTAATATAATTAAAAACATGATACAAATTAACATGGGCATATATTAATATGTATCCTGCTACAACTGCGATTCATATGAATAGGTCCAATGTATTTCGATTGGCAAATAATACATAAGTCTAAAAGGATATCTATAAAAGATCAAGATGTTTGTGTTGTCTAAATAACACGGTTTAAATGCCATAAATATGCAAAAATCATTTAACAATAATCTTTAAAGTTCTGTAAATTCCATAAAAGTAGTTGTCCGAATCGAAGAGACTCAATCACGCCGATAGAATAAATTTTATCGGAACGATGCAATTCAAGCAACTTGTACGACTTTAGTCAGCGGGTCTTTTTGCGCCGAATTAATTTTATCGCCCAAGGATAAAGCCATGCCTTGGCTCTTGGCTCTGATACGAATATGACCAACCACTGGCGCGTCAGATTTGTTCAATGGTTTCTCAATGGATAAATTCGCCAATGCGTCTTCACCGAATATTGATTTAGCATACATATTTGCAGCCATAAATCCACATTGTCCTGAAAGAGCCTGTAGAGAAAACGACAATGATATTTATGACAACAATGCTATTTTTTAACAGAAAATTAGTCTAATAAAAGAATTAAACATACCTTCTCTGGCGTGAGACAACGCATATTTGTAGACTTTAACAAATGTGCAAGATAGTCTCTCAAGTCAGACAGAGTCGTATTGACAGACACTTTGTTCTCCCATTCAAATTCGGCCCACATCTGGCGGAATTCGGTGTCAGTGCACGTTGCGGGCACTATATAATCCATTATGTCGATATGTATGTCGTTAAGAACAACTACGCTTCTGTCAGAGCCCGCACCTGATACATCGTAAACTACAAATAGAAAAGAATAATCATGATAATTAATAAAATTAATTTTTATCTTCCGAAACACACATCAATTTGTTACAATTTCTTCTAAAAATATTTCTAAATTTCACTCACCAATATTTCCAAAGATAATGCCGTTTTCCGTAGACGTAACTTTCACGTTTGCCTTGATAGTGGCGAAATCCCTAGGCGCAAGTACAATGGGCTGCGGTCTCTCCACCAGCTTTAGATCGCCCAAAGTGGCCAGTTCCAATGTACAATTCTGTAGAGTGTCTTCCGTTTGATTAACTATCAGCACATCAAGCACAATGTCGTATTGATTAACGTGAACCAAGGCCTCCGCATAAACTGGGTCCGAGAAACCGGTGAGTTGAATGACTTTGCTCAAGGCACTCGGAGCATCTCCACTGGCACCAGGTCGTCCTGCTACAGCTGCGCTAAGGCTTTGCTCGAACATATCACCAGCCCCACCGGCCAAGTCGGATCCTCGGCTCAATTGCAAGAATTGAATTGCGTCATCGACTTGAACGATACTGCCTGGCTTTTCCTTGGCCTTCTGATTTTGCGAGTCCTCCTCTGCTTTCGCGGTCAACATTCTACCGAGTGCATCGCGGCATCCCTCAGTGAAGACTTTCTGTACGAGAGGCGTTGGGCAAGCAAGGGATCTGAGGCACAGGGAGATCCTCTCTGCGTCGTCGTGTGTCATTGCTTTCATAGGAAGACCTGAACGGCCTAGCTGTAATACGCTGGACATTACAAACATTGCTTCCGCCTGTAATTTGTTGCTCTTTTGGACGTTGGTTTCGAGTATTTTATAACGAAGGGCTAATTTTGCCAATGTGGTAGCCAGAGACGCGCCAATGAAAAAATCACCTTCCATCATGTATTGCACTAATGCAGGTCGCTTCTCCTCCTTTTTCCCTATTGATTAATTCATGTATATAATAGAGTGCAAAGTATTAGAAATATCACATCTATTTTATACAAAAACAAAAGTTACTCACGTGCAGATGCAGCACTGAAAGCACTTTGAGTCGCGTAAGTACCATCAGACGTGACGAGTTGCGCAGGTGCAGCTTGTGAGTTACCATCTTCGGACTTTTCACCAGCTTGACGTTTATTTTCTGCTTCGAGCAACGGCAACTCGCCTAATGCTGCTCGTATACGACCCATCACAGCTTCTATGTCCTCTTTCGATGTGGCGTATTCGCCGAGGATCCATAGTGCGGCTCTGTGTACTTTTACGGATCGTATGTGAGGGAACACCTAATTTATGAAAATCAAAATTAATTTCTGTTAATCTTGCCAACCGTATTTTTAATAATACACTGTCTCGTACGCACCTCTAACAGTTTCTCAACAATCAACGGTCTGAGATTCTCGAATCTCTGAATGGCTTCACGAATAAATACAAGAAGATCCGTAGCTGCTGCTTCGTTACTCTCCGATAGAAAATCGGTCAGTACTGGAATGACAGTAACAGCAACGTCCGCAAACTTCATGGAACAAGTGTGAAGAGTTCGTATCAAGAGCTGGCGGTATCTGCCAGCGTCCTCATGTTCTCCGCCAGCTGTCCTGAGAACTTCCTTCTTTAGAAGCTGGACCATTTCTTCAATCGTGCGAGTTGTAACCAAATCCATAGCTAAAGCTAAGGTTTTTGTCCTGACTTCCAAGGCTGGTGATCCTATTCAAGATAAATGACAATAATAATAAGTATGTAGAACTCCAACGTATGTAGAATTTCAACAATTTTTTCATTGCTTTTAATACCTAAAACGCGGAGTATATCCATTACAAGATCTTGAAGTACCCTTTCGTACACGGGACTATCTTTCATTGCAATTAGGCGATCCAATACGATAAGTTTAACGTTGTTGTCACTTTCCTTGACAACCAATTCGATGTAACAAGAAGCCGCGGCTTTGATCGCGGTTGGCGCACTGGAAAGTGTCACCAACGTGCCGGCTGCTTCGTAACGTACCGCAGCGCTAGGTGAATTCAGCAAACTGTAAATACATCTGATAAAACGTGCCCTTTCCGATGGATTTGCAAGACAAACCTAGAAAAAAAAATTATAATATCCAGTGATAGTTATTGGAAAAATATATGGGCTCACAGATTAAAATACAGCGCATTTATTCATACCTTATATATTAATTCAACAATGACCAACTGTAGTATATCACCGAAACTCGGCACTTGATCGAGGCACGCAGCTAAATATGCGAGAGCTTTACTTTGATCGGCGTGCAACAACATTAAGAATGCATTTCTCCTGCATGACATATCTTGCTCCCCCTCCAGATACTTTGCAATCAAGTCCGGAGCATCCGGTATAAGAAATTCAAAATTTCTGTATATAGTAAAAATAGCGAGCACTGCGTTACGTCTGACATAGGAGTGCCTGTGCTCCAGACAAGCAATTATCGCGGGCATCAGTGGCTCGAGAAGTTCTGGCTCTTTCAATTTGCACAAGAATCTGCAAATTTAATATTTACTATGTGCAACGTCCATGCAATTTGATTCGCGCTTGTGTTTGTGTTCTTACCTGAGAGTGGACCCCCTGACAAATTCATTGGGGTGTTGCAAATCTTTCCTGTACGCGTCGCATACCAGGATCATTTCCTGCAACAGCTTGCCATCGGCAGAGGTTTTCGGTACGATCTCCCAGAATATCAGCAACAACTTCTTGATGGTGTGATTCTGATGAGGCAGGACAAACCTAATGATCGTCATTAGAAGTCCCGGCAGTCGTTCACCGCTCAAAATCATGTGAATCGTCTTCTTGAGCGCGTCGATTTTCGCCTGGACATTACCCTTCTCGAGATCCTGCTTCAGCTGGAGCTCGTTCAGCGGCTCCGTGTCGGTTGGAATATTTATCAAGGTGTAGCACGGTTGCTCGGTTATCGTGCTCATTTTTTCAGCTGCTTGTGACCCCGCACTAAGAAAAAAGTTTCCTTACAACCTGCGAAAGGAAGACGAAGAAAAAGCGGATGAGCGATTAATGAGGTTATGTGAGGCATCCTAGCACATTGCGCGTATCAGCGATGCTACAAACCAACGTCTGGTACGAGAAGAATTTCGAGCGATTAGACACATACCTAAAATTAGGGCTGAGAAAAATACACGCAAATAATCGGCCTGTCAAAGTTTACTGACATTTAGGTACATCTAGATGCAGAGGGAAACGGTATACGTGTCATAACTCATACGTATCAAACCGCGATCAGAAAGCGCGAGATGTCGCTAGTTTCCTATATGAAAGAACACTACCGTGCCTAAAAATTAAGTTTCACTTTAAAAACCAAAAAATCGTGAATCTAACGGAAGAGAACCAAAAAGTCTCTCTCGGCTATGTATGATGTTTGGTATTGCCGAAATTGCATTTTGTTTGAGGTCATTAATTAAAAATGTCTATATATGAATTGAAAAAAGAGACTCATCATTATGCATCATAATTTTATATATCTTATTATTTTATTCATTGTTTATAATAAAATAAAAAATATGAAATATTTAAAAGTACAAAAAATATTTTTTACGTACAATATAAAAAGAGTATATTAGACAAAAATAAATGGCCTTCGATAGGATTCGTTTCTCGTATTTAAAATTTGACGAACAGTGGTATAAAAACGGTATCAAGAGACACGGCACTGTCTCACGTTAAGCAGTGCCAAGTAATAATATATGAAATATATTATTTCACTTTTTATTTATTCATTATATATTATTATATAAAACAGATTGGTAATACCATATTAAAAAATATATCGAGGAAATGCAAAAAAATTGTGCAAATTAGAAATTTGCACTTGGCTTCCTCATAGAGGAAGCTTTAACTTCCGCAAATTTGGAGATATCGATCTATTTCTAATTTTATTACATTTTTCAGTCTTTTCTACCCCTATTTTATATATAATTCTTTTAAATTCGGTTGATTAGACTTAGCTTTATACGCGATCAAAATCTCCGAAATTTCAAACGTCTGTAACTTCAGAACTAATTAACCAAATCTTAATTAGTTGATTTTTCGACATTTTAGAACATTCTAAATTTATTTCCATCAAAATCTCGAAAAAATTTTTTTTTACCATCACAAAGCTTCCTCTATGAAGAAGCAAAAAGAATATTAGACATTTTTGATAAATCTGCAGTATAACGCGGCATCACCATCTCCGATTCTTTAAAAATTTTCATATTTTGTGTATTTTGGGTCGTAAAAAAGATTTTTCGTCAAAGTAGTAATTCTTAAATTTAATCACTTTTTCACTAATCTATAAATTTAGCGGCAATACATGTAAAATATAACAAAAATATATATATATTTATTTTTATAAAGCATCTAATATATAATATAATAATAATCGTGAATTTATTACTCAAATTACTATAATTAATCAGATGTTTAACTAATCGGCAATTAATTGAGTTGAAAACATTGACAATTGAAGGGTACAGGGAAAAAACGATCAAAGCCCACTTTTTGTCGAAATTGATCTGATCATGTTATCTTATGCATTTTTAAATAACTTTTATAATTCTGTTTGATCAAGAACAGGGTACCTATTCTTGAAATCATTTGTTATGAAACGAATACGTTTATGAACGAAAAAGTGGGGATTTCCTAATTGAGCGTCAATGGGAACCCAGAGTTACGCACCTTTTCGTTCATAAACATATTCGTTTCATAACAAATCATTTCAAGAATAGGTACCCAGTTATAATTCATTGGAAATAAGGCCAAAAGATATACCATGCTGGAGAAAAACGATCATAGTTCTAAGTCCACGCGCTTGTGGAGAAGAACCATCAGAGTCCAATATATATGGACATTGATCATTTTTCTCCTGTACTCTTCAATTGATGATATTAATACTTTTTAAGTACCGGATTCATGAGTAATAAAAGTTTACAATTATATCTTCCAATTGTTAAAAATTTGAATTAAAAATTTCTTCTCAGCAATTTTTCAATATTGAAAATAAAAGTTGCTAAATTTTATTTTATAGAGAAACTGGAAAACAATTAAATAGGTATTGATAAAATGCATTAATTTATAGATAGTGAATCGGCAGTCCTTTTTTCTTTGCACATATGGTTTTTATTATTTGTTATTTTTCATGCAACTTATTTTATAAAGCAATTAAAATACATAAAATATTGCGAGATACAATATAAAATACAATTGAATATTATTAAACATTCAATATATTTTATTATTGAAGTCCTTTTTTTCGTTTCAAGAAATAATAAAGTGGGATTTGAAAAAATATTGTACAAATACTTTCTCGCAGGTAAACGCGCATACTGCGAGTTAAATGTATCGTACAAGGTTTCAGATATATGAATCAACATCCTAATAAAAGAACACCATGACATTTTCTACAAGCATGCAAGCAATGCTTTCATTGATCCTTTATTTATTATACATCAAGGAACTTCTTATTATAACCATTAGAGTGGACCCTCGTGCAATTTTGAACGACATAAGGAGCATTACATAAATTTTATCAGCAGATTATGCATGAATAATATATACATTAATATTAATAAAAATAACATAGAAGATATTAATAACGATAAAAAAATGATTATAGGATTGAGTCAATGTAAGAGTATGTGTAAGTATGTATGTATAGTGAGTAGGTACTGCTCGCGAATGTTACTATTACATAAGTACGAAGGTCATCGAGCAGGGATAATCGGAGGGACAGACTTTATACATATATGATATATTAACCCCTTGTCTATCCAATGACGGAAATATCCGTGAAAAAACTGGCCAGCTATATTATATATTTATGACAGAAAAATCCGCACATTCAAGAAAACATACTTTTAGTGGCGGAGCAATTAGAATAGGGCACTATTATCTTTATATGATTAAAATGGCGATGCGAGTCAAGCACGGTAAGAGGTGCGCAAATAAAAAAGATATATGTATTTCAAAAATAACAAATGTTTCGGCTCTTCTTTTGAGCCATCTTCAGTGTTTAATAAAAACGGTAATACATCCCTTAGAAATTTAATACTGTAAGTGATATTTTGGCTAGTAATTAATCACTTAAAAGTACTATTAAAAGCACTGTTAATAATGCTTTTAATCACTAGCCAAAAAATCACTTACAGTATTAAATTTCTATAAGGGATTCCTGCTCGACCTGAAGCGGGAGACTCCTTCCTTAGAGAGATGTCAAGTTGTGCGATCTCGGAAACACGAACACAGTGGACATATTTCCACTGTAAAAGAAACATAATCTTTATATACAGAAATCGTTGAGTAAAGACAATATTAGCGATAATATACAAAATCTCAATGTGGAAAATATAAATAATATATCTGAAGAAAACAAACATAAATACAGTAATAAAAAATAAAAGCTTAGAAGAAAATATGAACAAATCTGATTTAGAACTGATCTCAGAAAATAATCCGCTCAACATTGGCGAAAATTGGGGCGGAAAACCTAATAAAAAGAAACCAAAACGTCCAACTTATGGATCCTTTTCCACACTGGGATTTTGTACAATCACATAAAGTAGACATACCACTGTTAAAAAATGGCAATTTATGTGAAAGCATCAAATTTAAAAATAAGTATATATGTGTAAGGAATACATGTGCTTTTGATTCCTTTGTACAATTGCTTTACACACCCCTTCCTAACACGCTCTATACATATTTAATTTTATAATATTTCGACTTTATATCTTATTATTTTTTACACTATATTTTACCAACACTGACATTATTATACCATATTTCACTGACAACGCACAAATCATGTAAGTCACTTAGATATTCTAATTTTATATTTTTTTGTTATTTAAGCGATCGCAATGTAAAAACAAAATTCTTTCTCTGCCTAGTCTTCAGTTTCTGACTTGCGGGTACAGTGTCATGAATTGCCTGTCGAATGGTTTTGTAAGAGTTTTATTCACCTGAAGAGGGTCCGAATTTGGACCAAAACGTTGTGTTTTATTATTAATAAATTTGCCAGTTATGGTCATGGAAGTTTGGTGATATTTATCACTAGGGTGACATCACTAATTTTGATAAGTTTTTGATTATTTTATATAATTAGTCTATTTATATAATTAGTCTATATCCTGATGGATATCCGCGCACAAGAGCGGTATCGAAGATCTGTTGACATCGCCGTTATTTCATAATAACGTCATCATTTTATCGCGTCGAGGCATCCTCTTTTTAACTCTTTAGGGATTCATGCCTAATTGTTTGGTATTCGCTAGACTGTAACCATGTCAAGAGACCACGTGCCTTATCGATTTATGTCTTTCGTAAGGCAAGTTCAAGTGAGATATTTTTCCGAAGTTTCTCTATCTTTATGTTACTTTTATGTATCTGTTGGTGGTCTATTTCTTGACTGTTATCTAATAACAGATAAGATAGAAAAAAATATACCGCATCTCTAATAATTATTTATAATTAGACAATTATATATAGACAATTAGAAATTATATCTATATATCATGTTTGTGCGCTCGCCTTTTGAATCTTCTGAATTGAGTTGTAATTTCGTAATAACGACGAGATGTAATAACGACATCACAAAAAATAAGAGTCATAACGTTTTCAAGGATGATAAAACCTTATCATCGTGAAATTAACAAAAACATTCGAAAGGCACATAATAACGCAAAAATTCACTATTTTTATATCAGATAGGTCTGTAACTTTATCGATGAATTATATGACAGTTATTATTAATTAATCATGTATTATTACAATGCTGAGCAACATGTAACGCAAAACTAGCACGATTGAAAAAATTGTTAATATATAATTAATGAATTATATCTCTCCTTTAGATAGAAAAAAATACTTTCAATTTCGTGCATTTTGTGAGACTAATAAAAAAACATACCTAAGTGTTCCCTCCCCTCTCCCTCCCGATTTTGAGAAACTATGGGCATCTTATGTAGTGATCAAAATAAAAAAAACACGTATTCTTCTTGTAACTGCTCATGAGTTGACCTTACCCAATATGAAAAAATACTATTCTGCAAAAACTCGATATCTTTAGACACTAAATACAAATTGCGTTGTGGTTGACGTATTGTGACACTGCAGGCATTGTATGTATTTCTTCATCGGCCTTCATCGGAATACCAGTTATGTATATAACACTGTACGTACATTGACATACATCATCATAATTTGTATCATCATTTTTTTATCACAAATTATTCTTATCATTGCACTATGCCTATCAGTCTGTCAGAGAAAAATGACGGCATTGAAGATATAAAAACACTATCATAAATACAAAAATATGAAAATAATGAATCCTTTAGCAGTATCTAATATCTATATATGTATACATAACTCAATATCGGAAGTAATAATATTTACGTAAACAAACCTTGTAATTATAAAAGAAAATATAATATTAAAGCAATAAAAAATTTTAATTGATCTATAGCGCAAGAAAGTCACATTAAGCTTATTCATTAGAATTTACTATCTATCCAACAATTTGAATTATAATTTTGTGCATGTATAATTATAACGTATTTGGATTTCAAATGTACAAACAACTCTTTTTAAACCTTAAGAAATAGCAATTGAATGCATTCTACATATTTATTTGCTAAAATTCGTTTATTTCACGCAACGAAAATCTAACCTATATGCTTTCCCCCTGCCGCGTTGCCTGCCCCGCAGCGGAACGTCAAAACCTCTTTAAATATTCTATCTACTTATGAAAAAATGCACTTGCTATGATATTTATTATTATTACATAACTCTTAAATGCATTCTTTCTAAACACGCTAAATTTTATAATTATATCAAAATGTTACATGTATTTTGCAGTTGAAAAGAATTTAGGTATAATATATCAAGTAATTAAATTTTACTGTAAAATTATTTCATAAATTTCAGAAATTGTTCCATAAATTATAGAAAAATATTTTAAAGCAAGTAATAAATAGAAATATGGTATAAATCTCAATTGTCATTATTAAAAAATTGAAAATTAGTTAGCACACAACTTCTATCGTATGTTTTTACTTTTGCTTATAAATTAATGACAAAAATATTGTTAAAGTAACATGCATAATCGATGCTCCTGATAATAATCATTAGATTAAGACTTTTTTTTATAAAGTCTGAATAACGTCTTAAAAAAGACGTTTTTAAGAATACACTATTTGATTACGCGTGTAGTCTGGAATAATTACCTTACTCCTTAATGAATAACGGAAAATTAATGGTTCATGCTTTTCTGCTCGTTCAAATTGCTATCTAAGATAATTTGGAAAAAGGGCTTTTATACACAAGCGCGCTTTTCGTCGTCGGGTTAGAATCGAAGCAAACGAGGTGCCGAGGTAACGTCAAAGAATTCTTCAGCAATCGCCTATAAAATCATTAGCGCGCGATGCCCGAAGTTGCATTTAAACTAATTGTCATTTTGTTGTTAAGGATAAACTCATAAGATCACCTGCATAATAATTAAATAAGAAAGAAAGTGAGGGACCCAGGTAGGCGTCGCGACGCGTCGGTGTGCGTGTGTGTAGCGTGTGCGCAGCGACGCTCCAGATAATTTACCATATGCCCGGTATAATTCTTTTAAGAATCATTTTAAAAAATTTCCCGATAAGATAATTTGATATATGGTAGCCCTTTAATTTATAAAAATTTATTAAATTAATATTTCCTAAAGTAGATAATAGTATGCCCTTGGGTGGCATTCCCAAAGTTTCGGTTTTCTCTTCATTTTATGTCGCTCCGTGTTTCGATTTCTCGCAGTCATTATTGTTTTCGCATTGCTATCTTTCTTATAGCTGTTGCACGGAGTTTTTTTCTAATTTTCTACAGATTCAAATCATTATCATTTTTCTTGGCTGCATTCTCGATGTCGCACAAATACAGATGATGCATTTTATCGATGCGTTACATTTTTATAATGTATTAATTTATAAGGCATTGATGCGTTATGAAAACATAATGATATAGGATAGTTGCACTATCTAAAATTCCAAGAATTTTTTTAATGTCCACGAATTTTCCCAGTTTTCAAGAATTTTCTATTAAAATATAATTAGAAATAAAGTAAAACAAATCATAATTTTAAGCATTTTAATTCCAAAAATCAAAACTTTATTGTTTTTTTTCTTTTATTTATACATATCATGAATTCAAAGTAATTGACCGAAAACGTTTTTCTCAGAAGAATTGTGTGGGATTCTTTAATTGCTTGATATGCAACTTTATGTGTTAAAAAATTCGCGACGCCGTATATATATTAATTAAACGTAACTTTTTAAATGCGTGACATACTGGTGATGCTCGAAGTTGGATGAAAGTTTGACACCACGATTATCATGTTATTCTTTCCTCGCACGTGTCGCGATAAGTTTTATTCAGATGTCCTCAACATTAAGATATTAATGTTATCAGATCACATCAGAGCTTGTCATCGTGCACTTTGCAACAGGTACTTTAAGCACTTTGATTTATTATAAACAATATATTATACCTATAGATAGATCTGAAAAGAATTCTTCATAAAAAAATACAAATGCTTTCAAGTGCAATTCGTAATGAAATAACGTGATTGCAAAAGTGACAAAATTGTGCGAAAGCAGACATTCCTGCTGCCTTTCATCATCAAATGTTTAGGACAGCTGGAAATGGTTGCATGCCTTTGCAAGCACGCGCCATTCAGCGAGTCTCGCAGATAATTTTCAACGCGTAAGAATATGCAATTTCAACGTCATGCAAAGCGTTTCATCGTACGCTCGTATCAATTGATGCCCACGCAACAATGAGGTAAGACCGTTTATTACACGCACGAGATTATTGCATGACCATACTAATAATAGAGTCGCAGAAAGACCCATGTTAAATTGCAATTAGCAAATAATATACTATGCGCCGTGCACATATTTCACTTAATCTTCAAACAAATTTTTCATGCATTTTTCTTGCAAAAAGCATAATATTATTTGATAACAATGAATGTGCTTATACTCGGGCCAATGCACGTGCTGTAGACGAACTAAAATACGTCAGATACGATTGCATGGATGTGTCTTTGACACGTACGATTGGATAAGAACATTATTAAAAGTGCGACAGACCACAGCTCGGGTCTTGTGTCGATCGTCGATCGAAACGATTAATTGTAAAAGAAGATGCGTCTCCATCAGTCTTGCGCACACAGGATCGCGCTGATTTTGGCGATATTGACGGTAACATGTGAGATCTCATGGGCCAGTAAGCAGTGCAAGTCGGTCGTGATGGACGTGCAGGTGAAGAAGTGTAGACTCGGTGCTGAGAGAGCCAAGAGAGGCCTGGAGAGGTTTGATATGCAGAAGTATGATGAGAAGTACGAAGCGAAGAGACAGGAAGGGCCCGGTGAGCGAATAAGATTTTAAAATATTTCCTTTTCCTAATACGAACTTTGTACTTAAATACTGTAAATAAAGTATAAAACAATATTTATTAAAACAAATACGGAGGTAAGATGTTTCCCCCCGTTGTTCTAGTTTAGACTTTAGACTAATTTACTATTTTGCGAATGAGTAGTAGTTGTTTGTTGAAATTATATTATTATCAAGAATTCATTAAGTCACTTAATAAGGCATTGCCGAAGAGATTGCACGATGTCAAGTGCGGTATGTCGCGACGCGCCTTCATGACCTCGCGCAATAAAAATCTTGTCAGAAAGATTATCCGCGAGAAGAGGCGCCGGCGCCGGCGTCTCGATCGCGGTCCGAATTCTATTAAGGACGTTCTCTCGTCCTTATACTAGAGAAAATCGATTTTCTTAGGATTTTCTTGAAACTGTGAATATACGTTAATTTAGGTGTGCTTTATGCGTGGTATAAATTTCAGTACCTCTTCCGGGATAAAAAATGAAGATACTGAGCCTCAAAGTTTAAAAAAAAAATTTAAAATTTAATTTTTTTTAGTTTTGGCATTTTTTCCTTATAGAACTCGACGAGAAAAGCAACTTTGGTCCTCTTGGCCAACCTCGTATCTCTTACCGTTTGGCCTGGAAAACCTTTTCATTAGTAAAAGTTGAAACTTTGAGGCTCAGTATCTTGATTTTTTATCCCGGAAGAGGTACTGAAATTTATACCACACATAAAGCACACCTAAATTAACGTATATTCACAGTTTCAAGAAAATCCTAAGAAAATCGATTTTCTCTAGTATAAGGACGAGAGAACGTCCTTAACGCTCGATTCATAATTCCGTTTTCCTTCAGACTATTCAAAGATGAAAGATTCAGCAACGCACGGCGTTCCACAGAAAAGGCAGCTATCGGCCGGACAAATCAGCGGTATCACCTTGCCGATTGTCGCGGAAGCTATAAACGGCGCTGCCCGAGCCCGGGTGTACGCCACGTCCGGGACAGAATACTCAGACCCTAGGCCGAGTTTATTAGGATCTACTCTCGGTTGGCCGAGAGAATATTATTTCGCGCCTCCTTATCCGCTCGGCAGGGGTGTCGTACCCGTCCGCGCTCCGGTAAGCCAATCACCTCTGGGATCCATTCTGTTATATGGGAAACAGAAGCTAGTCGGTTCATCAAGATCAATATTGCAATCCGTCAAGCCGTTGTACGTCTATGGACTAAAACGCTTCACAATCGTGTGATTCATCTCGCTGTAATTTGTGCAAGAGAACGGCGATGATAAACATCGGTGACCCAACGACGATACAAACAGCGTAACAATAAAAATGTTCTAACGCACCGTTCCGCACTACCTGTGTGATTAACATGTATGTACACAACTGTAACTGCGCTATATGCAAATTCCTCCGACGATGTAGTGTGCCTCCTTCTTTCGACTGACTCACAACAAAACAGGACAAATACGGATTGTATCGAAACACGTTCTAATTTTAGCTGAATAATTTTAACAACATCGTGTAATGTAACTAACAATTAATGCTAACGCAGAAATATGTTAGTAAACAATCAATTAACTCGAAAATGAAAAATAGCAGATTTAATCAAACGGAATTAATGATAAATCTGGATATAAAGGCAACAGGAAAAAAATCAGACTGACATATAATGTTCGGCAGGCCTTAAACGACGGTCTCGATTTAAACGACGAAGAACTGGACGAACTGTACAATGATATCTACGAAAGGCTACCGAGAGCTCCGAAAGACGAAGCTTGGAAAGTTTTCTTAGAAACAGCATCAAAGTGCTGTCAAAATGTTGACCGGTGCCTTAAGGAAACGATGTACGTACCTTGCCTAGAAAGTCAGATGTCTTAACGCGTTGACTGCCACGATGGTCATCCGTAACCGGCATCTGACGCATCTTTAAATGGCGTCCTGGTGATCACTGATGACCGGCGCTATCAAAATTTTTTAAAACGTTTGTAAAAAAATAAATACCATACCAGTAATATAAAATTTTAGATGACATAAGTAGCTAGCTGATAACAATGTAAAGTAAAAAAATCCGCAATTCAACATAATACTCTTCCCTATGAGGATAGTCTTATTTAATCATATTACATAATATTTTATCATTATACAGAGTAGATCAAAATATATACAACCTGTGAAATGGATGACTCAAAATAAATTAAAATAATAGAATAATTTTTTTTCGAATAAGGCCTCGCTTTCGAGGAAAAGAACTTTATGGCATATACGGTAAGAGATACTTGCTGCGTAGACAAACGTGTTAAGAATTAAAAATTGCGATTATAAAATTAGTGCCTCTTAAAAGAGTATATTAATTATACAAATACAAATTATAAATACAATATCAAGTTTATTATCTTACTTCTCAATCAATTTCCTGTATTTGTACGAAGTCAGGTATTCGACGAAATAAATGAAACATCATTCAGTACGTATAAATGTTTATTAGTCGCTATTATTAACGCCGATGTCAAATGGAAATTTTGAATCACGGTAAAAAAAAGCGTGCGCTATTCAATATTCAAATTTATTGCGTGATAAAACTTCCATCTACAACTACTCCCTTCCAAATCCTTCGGATCTACTTATTTTATTAAAAACTACAAATTCCGCATTTAAATCTTGTCCATTCCATTGTGGACTAATAAAGTACGCGTTCGTCGATGTGTGTTTTAAAGCTAAAAACTCTAAGTCAAATCTTAAAACTTACACAACAGAATTTTTAATACTAATGAGATCAATTGTTGATAAAACTAAAATCACCGATAAATATCCAAATCGGACTGCTCCTCGCGCTTGAAAACGCTTATATCGAAATCACTTAAGTCTTTTCTTTCTTTTTTTGCGAGATCTCGCGACCCGATTGTACGGATTGCATTCAAGTTCATCACTAACTGCATTCGATATTCGAGTCCGCGCGGTTTCTCCAGGAGTCATCGTCGAAATTCACTTCTTCCTTGACGACATTATTCTTGACATTGAAGGAAAGCAATATATTAGAACAATCGGATCTGTTTCCGTCAATATCGTCGCCGAGCAATCGATCTTCCACATGCTTCCTTGATCGCCAGTTCTTCGATGTCCAAGATTGATGGATGACACTGTTCGCCACACGTGGTCGCTGTTTCGATACGATCTATTAACACTAATGCGCGTGATGAGGCTGAATTTCCTATAAATAATATCTCTTCCACGCGAATCATTCATTTTCAGATCGATTTATCCGCCCTGATATATCCGTCCCCCGAATTCTCCGGTTTCTTCTCTACGAGCGATCATCCGTGTGCAAACTCCATCAGTTATTTCAATGATGCGATCGATAGAACGTAACGGATCAAAGTTTGGCATTGGAAAAACAAATAACTTCGATCTACGAGTAATCACTTTTCAAAAAGTTCTTCTTATTTCTCGTATGGACGATCGACAATTGGCTGCATTGTTTTTTTTTAGCACCGCAGCTTCGCATTACGATACAGAAGGAAACGACGTAGGTTCGTCAGTCGTCAATGTCGTTACAAATTTGTTGTCTAGAGGCTTAACGTTGTTGCGTGAAACCTGTAACGATAGATACGCCAATACGTTACAATCAATTGAAGAATTTCATTAATGTTTGAAAATTATTTCGTTTACAAGACAGCACGCATGCAAAGGCAATCGATGGCTGTCCGAGACTGCACTGCAGCCGTTCAACGTGGGTGACAAACAGCAGAACGTCATGCAAAATGAAAAAAAAGAATCATACGCACGATAGCCACCTATCTTATAATTATTTTTAGATGCAAAGCATAAGTTAGTGACTGGTGTGTAATAAGCAGTAGTAAAAGAAGTGCGCTGCGCTGTAAACACAAGGACACAATCATATCAAATGTGTTTACAACTTCGATGAGACTTCGCGCTTCAGATATATGGACAAATCTTAAATAACAAGAATTCGGAATGGATAAAGATAATGCGATTTGAAGTGGAGCTTTTTCCTTCAAATCTTTCCTTCGAGCAGTCCATCGATTTAAGAAAACAAGTAAACAGCAAATATAATAAAAAGGAGTGGTAATAATCGACGCTGACTGGCTATATAAAAGATAAGTGAGATAATTAAAGAATTTTATATAGCCAGTCAGCGTCGATTATTACCACTCCTTTTTATTCTATTCACTGGCGAAGAAAAGGTTTCCTTATTTAGCAAATATAATATTTTAATAAGCATTCCAAAATATTTAAGCTTGCAGCAAATTCAAGTTTGGCAAACGGGATAATTATTGTTCGAGACTTTGAGAGATACCTTCATTGCATTGCGGATGTTAGAAGCATATTAGATAAATTAGCAAAAAGGCATTGGGTCGCGATCAGATCGCGCTGCAAAAGCGTTTACAAGCGAAAGCGCTAAAGTGCTAATAAGCAAGCAATGACGACATGACGTGAAAGCACCTTGCCAGCTCGGCGACACTCCAGACGCCGACGCCGGCATCTACAGTGCCTGCCGCGGTGTCGCTTTTTCGCATCAGCCTTCCCCTTGCATTCACCATCAATATTGCGACCACTTTTCCCCCTATGGCGTCCCCTTTTCAAATCATCGACCTTACGTTTTATCGCATCGCCGGCGTACTCCAACTCCGTTTGCGAATGCTGCTCCAGCAGATCTTTTGTCGTCGAATGAGGTAGATTCGCTATGTACGACTGATCTCTGAAAAACGTAAAGATAATACACATAAGTAAACAGATCGTAGAACAAAACAAAGTTATCTTGATGGGAACCCAATGTTATATTAATTTATTGAATGATACGTTTGAATTTATCTTTCAATTTTCAACTTCTAGCCATATCGATTACATTTTTCTTTAAACTCCCGCGAAATTATATTACGATCTACTTCGCGTCGCGGATCGATGACCCTACATCCGAGTTTAACTCGAACAGGATAGTGTTTAGCGAGACAAAGACACTTCAAGCTTAGACGTTAAAAATACAATAAATATGTCGCCCGATATGAGAGTCGCGTGAAAGCAGGTTCATACGACCAAAAAAGTACTGTAAACATTTGTGTAAGAAGGCTCGATTACGATTGTAGGTGGATAACAAAAAAAAAACAAGTCGCACAACTCGATAAACCCACGGGGCAACCAACGCGAAACCGCGGCGAGCGCGGGAGAGAAGAGAGGAGGAAAGAATGTTACGCACGATAGCGAATGGTCCTAATACTTCAGACCTTCCTGAGACCAGTTCATACACAACCATGAACTTTAGATAGCAAAGATTATCACGGAGGCAATGATAACGCGGCCTAGCGCGCGCGCTCTCTCTCTCTCTCTCTCTCTCTCTCTCTCTCTCTCTCTCTCTCTCTCTCCCTCTCTTTTCCTCCTCCCTCGCTGATTGCGGTTTACGCTCTTTCGAGAGTGCACACGCTTTCTCGACAGTGCATATTAACTCCTTCTTATACTTGTTGCAGATCGTCTATTAATCAGCTGACAGCGCAAAACAAATGATTCAGCATCAATATAAATAATTATATAATAAGCTGCTATGTGTTACAAGACGATCAGCTATATTTATACGTATTGCGCGCAATTATACGTATTTATATTTTTCCCCCGGTTGCAAAACGGAAATAAATCGACTTATCGCGGAATGTGTCGTGCAAGTGACATGCATTTGCAATTAGAATTCAATCGATGAGCAACGGAATTTTTAATAAAACGAGAGATTCGAGTATCGATTTAACATGCCTTTTTTTAGATAGGAAATGTCAATTAAGATATTTTTGTTTTGTGTTATTCGAGCAAAATGAGTCCGATTAGGTATGTGTCACGAATTTGTCAAAATATTTATACACGAGAGACAAAATATTTATTTGAGAATTTCGAATAAAATTCTCCCTCTAATTTATTAGCGTGTTTAAAACGTATCCGAATATTTAAAAAACAGAGCTATGAATAAACACGCACGCAGATTAGATTCTCACAGAATTTATTAATTATCTGATAATCCACTCATATATATAAAAATGAGAGAAAGAAAAAGGTGAAACACACAACAAGACATAAGAAAATATACAAAATTAGAAATATAATGATCTTAGTAATATGTACAAGAAAGAGGTAAAATTAGAAAGAAAGTTAGAGAGAGAAGGTTGAGATCACTTTGTCTGTTTTCGAAAATATAGTAAAATTGTATAAAGAGAAAGAAAGAGAGGTGCATGAGTGAAGGGGCAAATAAGAACATAAAAGAACGCACTAACATCCACTCACATAACGTCGTCCCTCGAGTCGACCTGCGTCTCCTCGGGAAGGGGCTTGCAGTATTGTTCGAGCTGCTCGTAGGTGCACTGATGATAACAGCACTCCTCGACGAGTCCCGGGCCGCGATCGGCCCTCCGCTCCTCGTTACTATACGAAAACGGTTCATTGTAGCCGCGTTCCCGGCACACGATGTACAGGGCGTCGCTCAGCTTTCTGGAGCACAACTTCTGCATCCGGATATGAGACTTCTTGTAGGCTTGAGCGTCGGTGGCGTACAGGACATTCAGGAGAACCAACGCGATCAGAAGCACCACTCCGTTCATCACACGATTGCCACATACCATCATCCTTATGTTTCTCTCTCGTCAGGGACGATCGTCAATCAAAGTGGATGTGGAAGAAGTGGCGGAAGACCGGTAGCGTGCTTTCTATGCGGTTTCCGGAAGTATCGATACCTTAAAGTCTTTCGCAGTCGCATTCGCCTACCGGATCGTTGTATATATATATATATATATTTTTTTTTTAATAAGAATTAAATTATTCGATTTCGCCTCGCGCCGGCTCCACGATCGCGACCGCCGAAAAGTCCCCTTTGAGTTTGATTCCGGTCTCGATGTCGCGATGTCTAACAGTTCGGTATAGTCTTGAGAAATGATTTCCCGACGCGACTCCCGTCTCTTCTCGCGGTCACGAGAAATCGCGAAATGATGCTGCGAGACTCGAAGCCTTGAAGAGACCTCCGTTGGTACCGAGTTCGACGATATAACTGGTACCGGGCCGCCTCACCACGCGGTTCTTGTTCTAGATTTCAGGGACCAGGGGGAGAGAGGTATGATAAGGAGGGAGTAGTGGAAGAGGTAGGAGAGAAGGAGGAAGAGAGAAGAGAAGGAGGAGGAGGAGGAGGAGGAATAGAAGCTCGGTAGCAGACGGACTCTCGCCGGTCACCGGCGACACCGCGCGCAGGAGGAGAAGAGGGATCGTTAGCGGCCAGACGAATTCGCTTTTTCGTGCCACGAGGGGGACCGTCGCGTCGTCTTTCAGCCGAAAGCCGGAGAAACGAGAGTGGGCACTGGGCTGCCGGGAGACGGACAGGCAGGATGAAGGCCGACAACGACAACGATTCCGCTCTCACTTCGGGAATCGGCGCGTATAGCTACTTCGCGCTACATATGAGCGGTATATATATTCCCGAAGTATAACATAATATATTCTTTTGTTGGACGGACTTCGCGCGCCCCTTTTGTACCGCGCCGGCCGGGCCTAACCCGCCCCGTCTGGCTCGCGAAGACAGACCCGTTCTCTATTTCCGTTCGCTATTCATTTTGTCGCGCGTTGGACGGACACCGCCGCCGTCCGATTTCATCCCCCGTCTCTTTTCGTATCTCCCGAACAAAGCGAGCTGTTTTTTTTTATCGAGGATGCTGTCTCTTCGGACGCCCCCCGTAGCGAAGTCTCGACGTCTCGGCTCGACGGCTCTTCGCGCCGCGCCGCGCCGGGACCGAGCGCTAGACAGCTACACGATTCCGCATTATTCCTATTGTATCACGCGGGTTTGTAACTAATGCCCCGTGACTGTGTTAGATGTAGCGGCAAATTCAAGAAACCAGAATGGGTGGGAAAAATTTGCACATTAAGCTGGTTATTTTGAATTTATTATGAAAGAACGCTGCTCACACACGCTGATCGCCCCGTTTAAAATAGATAATTATATGCATCCGTATAGCAAACCCTACAAAAATAAAAAATACAAACAAATATTTTTCCTTTGTGTATGTAGCTGTGGTTATTATTGTAGCCACTTCTCATGTGATGCAACGACTGCGCTTTCTGCTCGGCTCCAAGAGAGTAAATAAAATCGCTAGTGATCTGTGGCGCGAATTACGTTTCAGGATCGAGTGACACGTAAATAGATCGCGTTTCGCGAACAATTGCAAGAACACTACTATTAAATGTCGTTTAGACCCACTATGGATCACGTGCACAAGACGTCGCGTTTCGAGCGAAAGTGGAGTAGCTATCGGTTACGGTTCGGCATCAATGAAGACAACCGTTCCATTATCTCTGAATGACTTATCGAAGACCGACGGGGGAGCCGGCGATGATCGATTATCGGGGTCCGCGCGGTATCGGGGATCCGCGCGCAAAAACACGGAAGGATCACGTTAAGTGATCTGTGATTCCGATCGAAGACAAAGTGTGGTCCATTAACGGCGACTTTAATTGATCGCCGCGCCTGTTTTGTCTCTCAGCCCGATATATCGGTCGCAATTTTTTGCAGATAGAGAGGTCGCTACACGCGACCTGCTACCCTCGTTTCTTTCGACCAATCTTAGCAATTTCGATATCTTTCAACGAATATAGACGTATGATATTTCCCCCGCTCGATATATCTATTCTATTCAGGTTCGGTTGTAAACAGTACCTTAATATCAGCGGATCTTATTCTACAGTGTTATTTTTGCGGAAAGCGGATGAAAAGATCGGCAAAGCGTATAAGTCTATATATATATATTTTGCAACAACACATACTCAAATTATTATTTAAATTTAAAATATGTAAATCAGATAGATTTTGCACGAAACGTTACAGGTCTATAATAACGTAGCGGGACCATCTTTTATCCGACAGTGAACGACGTGTGGCATTATTTTTTTCAACAGACGCGTTAATTTAAGAGAGGTGCGGCGATCATTATCGATATATATATGTTATCTGAACTTTGACGAATAAATTCCGATACGACAACGAGTCAACGACTCTCACGCGTGGGTGCTCGATGATCGGGCAATGTGTCATTATATTATCGTTGAAATACGAGAACTTTCCGAAGAAAGCAGAGCTCGTCGTCTGGGGTCTATATATACAATCGCAAGTGTCTGTCCAGGTGGTGAAACCGCAGTCGGATAGTTTTACGTCTGCGTCACGTACGTATGGTAATAACGCACGCAATCGATGACAATCTTTCTCCCCCTTTCTTTCTCCTTCTCATTCTCTCTCTCTCTCTCTCTCTCTCTCTCTCTCTCTCTCTCTCTCTGTCTCTCTTTCCCTCCCTCCTCTTTCTCTTTCTCTCTGGCAGAATGCACCTGCAGAACGCGAATCGCGATCGCGCGGCAGCACGGCGAGGAGACGAAAAATTTCCCCTGGATCGCACGTTCTCGCGTGACACGCGGATGCAGGAGGATGTCGACGCATGCCAAGGACACGCGCCACGTGCTGCAAACTACTACGTGGCGATGCACTCGCTTAACCGCGCGAGTACACGCGCGCACGTGATTCCTAAGTGCGCGCCGTTGTAATAGCGGCCACTTACGGGGTCTATTGAGCCTAAGTGAACCGCCTGCACATGGCGCGCAAGGAGAGGTGCGAGCCGCGCCACTTTAGAAAACTCGTGAAAAACTAGCCTCAAGTGGTCACACGTGGATCGTTAGCCTGTCAGATCGTCCCGACCAACGCGCGCGCGAGACAGCTACAGGAGGGGGATCTTAAGATGAACCGATTTCGCGCGCGGAAAAGTAGAATTGTACTTTTCCGAGAAATGTAAATGGCGCGCGACGATCATTATCAAATTAAATCAAGCTAAATTATTTTTTCTTTGTTAGACAATTTGGATTATCAATCGATTAACTCTCGTATTTGTAAAAGTTTAAATAATATCGATAATATAGGCGATAATTATCAATTAAAACATTGCATTTCCAAAATACCATATTTTTTAAATAAATAGATTATTCGCAAACGTTTCCGCAAAAGCGATATTATTTTGCAAAGGTAAATTTTTTAATTCTTTACACCTTTGACGTGAAAATAAAATTAAAAACAAGTGAGAGAGAGAGAGCGCCGATAAGCGGTTTCACGAAATTACACGGAAAGTATAATGTTTAAGATGTGTCATGCTCTCACTCTCACGCGCGGCTCAAGCGATGATCCGCCACGGTCCAAAAATAACCCGCGATTACAGAATCCTGGCGTTCCTGGTAACGTCAAATTGCAATTATCGCGTCACTCGCAAACTTCGTGATCGTTCTCTATCGCAGGCATCAGTGTCGCGCCTCATGTGCGAAAAACATTTCGCTGCACGCGCGATTTGACTACCTCTTCGTACATCCATTAACTCGAGATGCGCTGCTCGTTATTACCGCGATACGTTAATATTAGTTAACGCATATCGCAAAAAATGTAAATTATCCTGCAGTAGCGATCGCGTAATTGTCGAGGCCGAGAAACACGGAGACTGTACTTCGCACCCGGAACGCATGCTTATAGCTATATACAAATATTTTTAAAGGCGAATTATCGGCGGATGTGTGTGAATCGGGAGTCAGAGAGGGTAACGATGTAGACGACGAGAAAAGGGTAAACAAATAATTAATTTATCCGCTGGCAACGATAAAGAAATTCCAATGACGCATTTCAATGATCTCTCTCAGGTACTCGTGTAATGGTACAAACTTGTACAGTTTTTGTAAGAAGAAATTGGGTATGATTATCGGCATCAAATAAACAGATAAAATTCAATACAAGTTTCAATAAATTGTATATTATTACCGAAACTCCTCATAACTTGCAGCGTAAGCCTTGAAACGAGTGCAGGGAAAGAAATGTTTACTTTTGCTGGAAAGCGAATGTATCCAGACGTGACACGTAAGCGCCAATTAATTAAGTGATTCAGAAGAAAAAACTTTAATTAATTAAAGGAGCGTGACACGCGCGCGGTCTTAAGCGTTAATTGGCGCGCCTCGCCGCGATTATTATGTCGGAAGAGGGATGAAAACTCGCAAGTTTCCCGGCCGCTGCGCGCGGCGGCGGCGGCGCGGGCGGCGTCGCAACCGAAAGAGAAACAATTCGATAAGTAATCGCAGTGGAAAATAAGCGTGTTATGGGGCGCGGGCATCAGTCGTCTATTATTAACAACGAGATATCGTTACGAGCAACAATATGGCAACAATATAGAATCGGAGCTTCTGCGCGTTCTCGCGCATTATCGGCCACGATGTGGCATCTCTCATCAATCCTGGCGGTGATGTTTTCGAGAAAACGGGAGAAACACCGCGATAAACCACGTTGCACCGATCACCGACCCTTTTATTTTCCACGGTAGTCTTAGGCTGCAGCATCATTCTGTCTTCGTTGCACATCGAATATCAAACGAAGATAGAGCGATGCTTTCAGCTCTGTGAGCGTGAATCGGACCGCAGCCTTAACAATATGAAATATTTACAGTCACTAATGCGATACAGGAGGAAACGCGAGCAGAAAGTTCGACTGTAGCCGGAGCGAGAGTAGTCGGCTCCGGCTCACGTTCTTCTTTCCCGACACGCGATCATTCTCGATTTCTGAGAAGCCACCGATCGCTTAGAAACGAGGAGTCATCTGGAAAGGATCAGTTTTCGTCTAACCGATGACGGTCATATTTCCTCGAACGAGATCCTCCCGGAAGAGAAGGCGCGGCGGGAAAAATTCGTGCGTTCGCGGCCGCGGCGCGGAGGCGGCCGGCGCGGCGCGTGAGAGCGAGAGATTGAAAATAGCTAAAGCTATTTTCCATCCTCGCGTAATGCACGTCCTTTTGTAGCTAATTGCGGATCAAAAGATGGACACGGCCGTTAAAATTCGACGCGACGGTTTTACGGCAAAGTGCCTCCCGCTGAGGGTGCCGCCGAGAGCGGGGCCGGGGGAGCGATGACAGACACGCGATGAACAACACGAGGAGCGGCGGCGCGGCGAAAAATCGCTGACGTTGCTTATTGTTAGATTTAGGCTTCTTCGATAATAGGGGCTATAAGAGCAGCCGGAGAAGCGATATAAACGGGGTTAAGTTCGACCATGAGCCGGCCGTATAACGTCGACTACATATCGGCCGTATAACGTCGATCATCCGTTCTATCGGCTGTTTTCCTACCCGATTTTTCTCTCGCGCGGTACAGAGAGAAACTCGGCCGTGCAGCTGTGCCGAATCTAAGTCCGATTTGCGAGGCTATCACGTGCACGAACGTGATGGGCTGCACTTTGACATAACTGCACTTTGACATAACTGCCGCTGCCGGCGACGGCGATCCGGTTCGCGGGGGAGCATATCGCGCGCGTTATCGATAAGAGGAGTAAGATTAATTGTCTTAAGAGGGCAAACGTCCAATTTTAATAGAAAATCAAATTTATTGACTCGACATCAAAAATTTATAGTGTTTATTTTCCATCCTTTGTTTCTTCCCATTTTCTTTATTTTTTTTACTTATGGTTAGTTCCGCCTTGGATAAACTTTTGTTGAAATTTGAACTCTCTTGTAAAGGTTAAATTTGATAAATTGGCGTGAGAGACCGCGCGACACTCTTATATAAATAGCGTTCTAATCGTTCGGGAGCATTGTGGAAAATATTATTTCTTATGCCTTATTGTCGCGACACGGTCCTCGTCTTGTATAAGTTTTCGAGATAATTGACCGATTAGATCGGCAAAGCCAATGTACTACATTCGAGAGCAGTCGAGATGCTGCCACAACGAGTGAATCAACGAACGGTAAGAAACGAGCGGTTATATTTGAAGCAATGACACTTACCGCACAGATGATTCAATCGGTTACGTCTATCTTCCAATTACTCGCTACACCGCGCGCGCGCGCGCGCGCGCTGATCTTTATCTACGAGGACAGAGAGCACTCCTCTTCCGCGCCAACTTGATCGATATGAAATTAAGACGCGGATTACGTCCCTCTCTTCCCGATTTCATTAATAAATAAGACTATCAATTATAGTTGCGAAATCGATGCATTCTTAAAATAAAAAAAAGAAATGCTAGAAAGAAAATTTTCATGTACTAGATTACAGGAAAAGCTCTCGATAACTTTTCTGCGCTCGACGAGAATGTTCCACCACACGGCTCGTGTCTATAACAGCGCCAGAAATTGTATGCATTAGAATCGATATAATATGATATTAAAGATCGAGTTATAGTAATTATATTTTAGCTGATCCTACTTGTCGTTTAAAACGTTTAAAGCGAGCAAAGAGCACGCATCTTACTCCAGAATCAATATTATCTGCCACTAGACAAGTAGTTTCTAAGCGAAAAGAGATAAACGTGACTTTTAGCACACCCGAGGGTTAAGGGTTAAGGATGAATAAGAAAAAAAAGTATGGCAATCTTGTTCTCTTGCGTGCGAAACAACCCGAGATTCCGTTTTATTTTTGTAATAACCGCCGTTTACTGTTCACTGGGCGTGATTCTCGGTACTGTCCCGACAATCGCAAATTGCCACCGCGAAAGTCACACGAGTTCTCACGCTGATTTTATATGTCATTTATTTTATATGTCATTTTCGCGTAAAAACTCGTTGCGTAGGTACATTACAATTTATAAACTCATAGTGAAAATATTTATAAGATAATCAGCGATAATTTTCACGACAGTCATTTTCATTTTCGAGATAATTTTAAAGCTCCGTTTGGAAAGACGCCTATTAACGCAGATGATGAATCGAGAAATTTTTAGAAAATAAATTACCTGTACTACATAATATTTCTATTATAGCTAGACATCGGATTTTTTAATATGCATTGGTGGAAAAGAGCAATTAATAACTTAAATTATGTTATTTATAATATCCAACATATTCACACTGCAACATATGTTAGGTATAAATATGTTGGATATTATAAATAACATAATCTTAGTTATTAATTGCTCTTTTCTACCAATCTGTATATAAAAAATCCGATGTCTAGTGATTATTGAAACTGACGAAATAATAATTCGCAAAGTTAATCATTTATTAGATTGGACTTTATTTCCTTAAAAAGATAGGATAGTGTTGTTGACGAAAAATTGAAAAAGTTCCATCCACATTGTAGGATCATCTAGTTTCAGCATGGCGCCATATCCCTGCTCAGAGGCGTTATTATCTATTCTAGTGGCAACGACACGTGTTTAGTAGATGTAATGTTTTTTCTTATCGATCGACAACGTCGTATTGTCGGAAAATTCCTTCCTAGTATCGATTAATTAAGAGTGGCATCGCCTCGTGTGGGAGCAGACTGTTGTTTCGTTTACGCCGTAGGGTCCAAGTTCAGTGTCCGACCTAGCTGTCATATAACCAAGAGAAAGCAACAGAATTTTTTCTCTATTTTTTTCTTATCGTTGGCGCCAGCAATAGCTCAAGTGTGTTAGTTGATACTTGTCGGACCCATCGCGAAATAAGAGATAAATAAAAGGTATCGGCGGCACGCGAATGCCATATTTTAAAAATATTTATTGAAGTTCTCTTTTAGTTCGCTGCGGGAATTAATTAAACGCCTGACTGCAATGTGCAAAAAACTGATATACAACTGAAGCTGTGTGTAACATCTTTACCCCATAATTATAAACATCTTATTTCGCGATTAAATACAATTGTATCCCTCAATCTTTCTTATCTTTAATTTATAATTGGGGTCGGAATCATTATTATGGCGATTATTCTTGATCAAACGGTTAGGTTCTCTCTCGCAGCAAATTGACCGTGTATTAATAGAAACCGAGGGCTGGCTACACTTAGATAGATTTTCTCGTAATGCAGCTGCAAATGATCTTTTTATAACGGGAAAAATTGTGTCAGGTCACAGTGGAGCGTGTATTCCGGGAAATGGTGTAGAATGTATTTCGCATTTTTAGACACTTGTGGCTCGATAGCAGCAATTGATATGGCAATTCATTAACTAATTCCGCGCAAAATTGATGTTTTGACCTCAAACCTGATTATGAATATACTGATTAGGAGAGATGACAGCGTTTCACACTTCCGCCATAACAGCAAGAGTGGGTAAACAGGAAGAGAGTCAAAACTACTTTGTAGATAAAAGTAAAAAATATTAAACTGATGATCCGACAACGTTCGTCCGCGCGTGTCGAAAAACATGAAGAATCAGTTTTGTCGCAAAAAATTCCTAAGGATGTTCTGGAGGTATCGGTTCAACCAAAAGTCATGGAAATATTAAAAACACCGATATTAAGGTAAATGTACCAATGCCGGGACACTTAAGACCTATGTCTGGGCACCTTTGTCACTTTAGTTTTTAAATAAATATAACGCAAATTAAAATCAAAGATAAAAATATAATACAAGAAAATTATTTTTATCTTTGATTCTTTGATTTTAATTCGCGTTATAACTTATTTAAGGAAAATGATGAAAATGTCCAAATATAGGTACGTGTCCAGGCATATAGATACATTTATCTTAACTCTCCAGAGATCCAAAGATAAAAAGATGTATATAAATAGTTACGGCAAGTCTAATAGAATCTAATAGAAAAGACATAGATTTAGTGACTGTGAACTGTTATTACTATTTCTTTCTTAAAAAAAAATATCGACAAAAAAATTTATGAAAGTGAATTTTCCCTGAATTTAACTTAATAAAGTGAAATCTGTGAAAAATCTGTGTAAAATTTTATACTACGCGCGCCGAAAGTCCAATCACGAGCAATAATTTCACTAGTTTTTTTTTTGCAATTTCTTTAAAACTATGTTGTAAATCGTTTCAAATTTTACTATACTTTTGTTTGTTGATGATCTACTTGTGTGTAAAATATCACTGTATTGATAGTATTTACACTTTTCTCTGTAACGTCGTCAGGTTACGTGTTAAAACTCAGATATTCAAAAATTGATAACTTTTTATTTGAATTGTGAATCGATCTAAAATTTAGCCCCGAACTTTGAAAGAGAATACAAAATATAACATTAAATTTTCATCAACTTCGTAGCATTTTGACAAACCATCCTGAACATGCTATATTAGTATGCGACAATATCGTTTTTGAACTTGTTGTAAAATATCACCTCAATTGCATCTCATATATTTTATCTAATTACTTCGCATTACCATTCAAAGGATTATAACTATATTTATAGATTCATTCTCCCATGTCTCCCATTCCGTTTCTTCTTCGCGTGAAAAGCGCAATCTTTATTACGCAGAAGGTGACATCAACCCGGATTCGCCGGATTAGATATAGCTCGTCGCGACATGGTGGTCGAGAAATAAAGTATTTTTCATTGCCGCCGGGACAGAACCCGGTATAAACCGGGCTATAAACCGACTTTACATCTCGTCGTACGGCACGTCAAACAGATCTATAAAGCAAATATGTCTTTTCAGAAGCGCGGGCGTCTTTTCGCGGAATCTCTGGCGGAATATCAAAAAACGAATCCACACATCTGCCGAGGGCAGAGAGGTCGCGTTCATTAATGTACGAATTATAGCGATGGCAGAGAGAGGAGAAGGGAAGTTGCAACGGTGTTTTGTCTCTCATTAGCTCGTAAACAGTGCATCAATATCAGCTGCTTGCCAAATTTAGCGAGCAGCCATCGACTTCTTTATCAGCGCGCTTCGTCGCTTTTTCGTTTTCCACGCCTCCTACCGATCCCATTCGCGGAATATGTTGTACTCGCATTTAGCCTACATAATTATGTTACTCGCATTTAGCCAAGATAGTTTAACGAGGACCAGCTATAATATAAGATTCTAACTCCTGCCTCCTTCAATCTGATTATTATTATTATTATTAAGTAACTTCATTAATAATGAGGTAGGAACAGGATGAACCATTTACCTTCCAGCATCAAATATTTTCCATAGTGGCCCTTCTATTGATTTATCAATATCTTTTCCTTACACATTGCTAGTATATCTTCAATTTTAGGTGCAATTAACTTTATCTCTACAATTTTAAATATACTCGGGGAGAATTTTTGACCGGTTTTCTTGCAGTTAAACAACTTAACATTTTGGTTGGTGGCACATTTTGGTGCCCCTTAAGTGAAAATTATCTTTGCGTAACTGAATATCGACAGAACTAATTGAGAGAATTGACTAGTATAACTTAAAAATCTTTGAAACAGATAGAATAGCTAATTATGATTTCTAGTTACGCGGGGTTTATTAAGGTTACGAATCCAAATAATTTGATTATTAATCGTGGGCCCCAAAGTGGGTTGCTTAATCATCTTCTTTTTCCCAGAGTACATCATAAAAATTTTACTATAGATATAAAATCCCCTTATTAGTTTGATTTATACTGATTATACTTTTTTACCCGACCGCGAGACACTTCCTCATCTTCCGTCTAATTATCCTTTTCGCAAAAAGCAGCTCTCGGCAGTTGCGACGTTTTTTTGTCACCGCAGACGCGATACGATCGAATCTTTTTGCCAATTTCGTCGATCCATACGTCCCCTCGTAGCTGAACACTCTTCTTCGCGTGCTTCACGCGAATTTATATGCGTCGGGGGCTGATATCATCCGCCGATCTCGTGCACTGACCGTACCGCAGGCGGACGAGATCATTACGGGTCCGTAATGGAAAAAAAAGACAGTCGAAAATTGACGACCTCTCCACCCTTCGATCTTTTTTTCTCTCGCGCTGACGTGAATCCGACGTTATCTTATCCGTATGTAACACGTCACGATCGCCTTTGGGACACCTCTCCTTTTTTCTGTATCTTTTGGATGACGGCGACTTGACTCGTTAGGCTTTTTTTTGGGTAAGACTGGATTTGGGATAGTTTTTACAGATAACCCCGATAAGGACTCACCCAGCCGATAACCCCCATTGAAACTTGCAGGAGATGAACGAGTGGCGGCACGCTTTTCTCCAATCCACATTGACGGTCCGATCGAACCAAAGTCTATATTTAGATTATCAATCGAACCGGATACCAAAACTTGCGGTATAAATTATGAGCGATTGTCGAAGGAATTCTAAGAGAGCGAAGGTGTTGGACTTCTCGGATAAAGCACCTATATAGTAAAATAAAGTCCATACAAAGCCACCTGTGAGACTTTTTTTAATCTTACAGATGAATGACAATATATTGACAACCTACAAAATAAAAATAAAAATCTGTATGTCACAGGAAAATTAAATGACAACTTGATGATCCGATAACGTCCGCCTACGAGTTGATTATGTGAAAAATAAGCTTATCAAAGAGAGTTTTTAAATAATCATGTTAAGCTATAAACTCGCTTTCTCATGCTTATTTTAAAATAATATTTCACCCATATATACATTTTGCATAATTATATTCAATTATTCCACATGAATATAATCCTTGGAATAATCCTTCTCACGAATAATTCTAATAATTCTAAGACTATAGATATCCAATCAAAATTGACAAGAGAAACGCCGTAATCGGTCAGGACTGGATTTTGATTGTCCAAATAATATAATATTAATTAATATTGCCAGAGCAAAGAATAGTACGTAAAATTCACTCAAAAATCAATATTATATTATTTGGGCAATTAAGATCCAGTCTTGATCCTGACCGATTACGGCGTTTCTCTTGTCAATTTTGATTGTATGCACGATCGTATGCTCACTTATTTATTGTCTAAGACTATCGTTGTAACCGAGAAGAAATTACGTCATGATTCGAAAAATTTGAGCTGTAAAATAATTTCGGTTCCTAGACCGGATATATATGTCAATTCAATTGTCCGATCTTATCGAAATTCCTTAAATAGTTCTCACTTGATTTATCAGCCAATAGGAATAAAGTTCTATTCTTGTACAAGCTGTCGGCATAGCAGGGGAAATGTACTTATCACGGGACCTATTTTTATTTTTGGACACAAAACACAATTTCCTGATTAAATTCTGATTTATCCTATTTCAAGTTCGTTGACGCTACTCGCCGGCGTTCTCTCGAAGCATACCTACACGATATACGCGAATAAAGTGTCATTATTACATATTACTAATGCAGAATAAATAAGAGAGAGAAGATTATGCGCTGATATGCTTGTGCATACATGTACTTACATATATTAATAGCTTATGTACTTTAATGTGAAAAATTATAACTTTCAGCGTTCTTAGAAATCTTGACCTTATTCTCACCTATGTGATAATCGATGAAACTTAACGCGGCTTGAAATTGCAAGGGTTAAGCGGCCTTAAAGAGAAATAATGCGCACATTCCATTAATTATAGCACGCTATCATCCGCTGACTTACAGATAAGTACATTATGTATCACGTGATTAAAAAAAATATATTAGAGTAAAATTTCGTAATTCAGAGAATTATTCTGGTATATTCTGCACGTGGATAAAAATACACATAATAAGAGATATAAATTTTCTACAAGTCTCGTCGCGTCAGCAATGACTTATTAAACGATAAGAAACTTTTTTCCGCTCGTTCGAAGTAAAAGCTATAACAAGGATTATGATCGATTCACGAGCAATAATGGTTGTTGAAACAATGTCAGAATTATATACACGTTTATTAAATAATTCAATATTCGACGTTTCGTGCCATACTAGGACTTCGTCAAAGAATAAATGTCGATCAATAAATACATATTCTACATTATTATACAAAGCTAACTGGAGTCACATTTAACGCCAGCAATAAAAAACATAACGAGTCATACCGCAATTACAAAGTCAACAATTAAAAATGATAGAGCGCTTTTTCTTCATGATCCTCTACTGTCATCCTCCGATGATTGTCTTTCCTTTCTCTCGGATAAATTTTCCCCATAGTCACCGTCGCAAGAAACCCGTGCAAATCTATAGGATTTCATTCCTACGACATTTATTCTTTGAAGAAGTCCTAGTATGGATCGGTCATAATCCTTGTTATAATAACTTATATAAATGACTGAGCGACTCATTAATTCCTGCGTGCAACTCCCTCCCGTAGCTTTTTTTCATTCCTTTAACCAGGGACATCGATGGGCCAGGTGCACAAACTAAATATAGCCCCCTTCGTTCTTCATTTAAAGCTATAATGGAAAACAGCGCGCATGTTCCGTATACCAACCGTGCGGTCGCATCGAGATGTGTACGCAACACCTGAGGACGGAATAAGTAGTGTCTTGTACCACTGATTGTGTGAGATATTTCCAATCGTTCCTCGCCAGACAGGAAAGCGAGGAGCAGAGAAAGGGAGGGAGGGAAGGGAAGAGAGAGAGAGAGAGAGAGAGAGGAGAGTATCGTATTAAATGCAACGCGACGCTGAATATAGTCGTAAACAATTAGTCGCAATACTCGCAATACCGCTCACGGGCGAGCCGAGTGTACGAGCAAGTGCATCGAACCGCGATGCGCGCCGACGAGCGATGCAATGAGGCGACGAGTCGACGAGTCGACGAGTCGGCGAGTCGGCGACCGGCCGGCCGCCGCAGCCCGGCGCCGTGTCTGCGGAAGAAGAAACGCGGCGTGAAAGGCGAGACGCATAATACAAAGTGATAAAAGTCACCGAGAAGTCTCACGATCCCCCTTTAGGGTCTTACGTAAAATTAACAACAACAACAACCGTCTGGTTGCGTCGTAGCTCGTATAGCGCGACGGCACGTGCGTACCAAATACGATGCGTCAACAATTGCTCCGCGATCAGCTGGCTACGCGATTCGGATATTCTTGAAATCGGAAGCGCGTCTGGGATTTTATGACGTTGTTCCTTCACATGACACGTTTTTTTTTTTGCAACTTACACGTAGATCCTACGCAATATGTTACTCTAATAATAAGTAATGACGCAGTTGGAGTGACGTCGCCCCGCGCATTGTTTATTACGTGCGCCCACCCTTCGAAGAGCGCGCGCGACAGATTGCTATGAATAATGCATCCATTAAATATCACCGGAAGGGGTTCGTACGAAGGGGTTCATATAATCGATGGTACACCCTGCCGAGAAATCAGTAGCGATAAAGACATGGATAGCGATAGTTCGACGTTGCCCGTCAAGAAGAGGAACAGTCCTCCGATGCTCTGGGGCCTCAGCCTCGCTAAGGAATCTTTCAAGACGATCAAAGTGATCTTACTAGGCCAGCCAGGCGTCGGCAAATCGGGTGAGTGATCGATAACAGTTTCTTCAGCGGACAAATTATAAAACACGGATATGCATCTAGTTGAAATCATTAAACGATTCATTCCTTCAATTAAATAAACGGAGGTCTACGTAACAAATAAAAATGGATTGAGAAAAAAGTTAACTTGACTAAATATTTTCAACTAATTTATTATTTTTTTAATCGAAATGTTTATGTATTTAAATTAAATACGACATATTAAATCTAACACGTAAATCTGACGTAATTTGACTCAAATTATACTTAAAATATTTTAATTTAAAAAATAATAATCATCAGTTGAAAATATTTAGTCAAGTTAACAACTTTTTTCTCAGTGTAGTTTTAATAAACTTCGCGAATTTGCATATCAAAGATAGCGCAATTTTCTTAAGCGAAGAAAATACGGAAGTAATATATTTCTAATGTCATTTTTGCTTTGAATCCTGTAATCAGCTTTAGCCGTGCGGTTCGCCACGAAACGTTTCATAGGCGAGTACGATTGCACCACGGACAGAATCTACCGCGTGGACAATCATCTGGGATCTTCGTGGGAAATAGCGGATCCACCCGGATATCCACCCGCCTCCACCGAGCCGAAATTACGATGGGCCGACGCGATAGTTCTCGTTTATTCGGTAACGGACCGGGTCAGCTTCGACGAGACCTCCCGCCTGAGGTACGTTTGTCCCTCTCTCCCTCCCCCCTTATATATTTTATCAGAAGATAATTGCACTCTACGATATATTAAATTCGTTCGAACGCGCGAGGTATGTGCATGTCGTGTATTTACAGGTTTTTGGTATCGCACGCGAGAAGAGGCAGAAAGGTGCCACCGGTCGTGTTGCTTGTGGGAAACAAGGCCGATCTCTCCTGCTCGCCGGGTGAGCGAATGGTGTCTGCCCTGGAAGGCCAGAAAAGGGCAAAAGAAATCGAGGCTCATGCTTTCCACGAGATTTCCGTAAGGGAATCGGTTGATCAGGTAACGACCTGCGTGTAAATATTTATATCTTTAGTCGATTCTATATTCGCGCCGAGTAAAGGATAATCTCATATTATTATTATTATAAGAGAGAGAGAGAGAGAAAGAGAGAGAGAGAGAGAGAGAGAGAGAGAGAGAGAGAGAGAGAGAGAGAGAGAGAGAAAGAGAGAAAGAAACGGTTCTTTCGCGTCTCGGTCAAAATAACAATTGGGTTCAGATTATGGTATCATATCATTCTTTTCTTTGACTGTTTAAAAATAGTACTGATCTTCAATTTTTTGATGCCCCGAAAAAAATCGATAGGCTATAAATGAACGCGAACCGCCCGCGCCCACGCGATAAATACACGATGCGGTTAATCTATCAGCTAATCGCAACGAAGATTATTATTCTAAACGATTGTTTACTCCGCGGTCATGGCATTTGCGCGTGATCGGCGGAGCCATAAACAAATCTATATCGCCCGTCCTCAAGACACGCGATACAAACAACAGCATTTTAGTTTTTTTATCTACGTATTGTAATGACGATGGATCAACGCATTTCAGTACTCGATAATCGCCGAGTATCGGAGCGATAAAAATAATTAATGTAAATAAAGCTTTTTGGGAACAATTAAAAAATAAGATATTATTGTTTTTTATTATAAACTCGTAAATTTAATTTAATAATTAATAATGAAAGTTATTTACAAGTATGAAATATCCAGAAGCTAAAATGAGTTTTCTCTGATTTTTCTACAAATATGACAAAATATATATCGTGTCTAAGATAATTCTTTCATAATTTTGATAGAATATATTATTGATTTCATATATTAATGGAATAATATTTAATAATAATTTTATTATTGTGATTAGTACGCTTATTTAATATATAAAAATGTTGCACGCAAAGAAATAACGTGTATAAAACACGATTTAACAGTAAAATTAAAGTATTCTGTGACTGCGTATGAAAAAATATTTAAAAAATGGCGAATGAGAGACGTACAGCAATTGATTTTACATGTATCGTAAACACGCACCAGAGCAAAAAGAATTACAGAAACGTGGGAGTGATAATGTTCATGGCGTCGAAAGAATATTTCTTTCTTAGATAATATCGGGTCTTTATGTAACGGCGGCCCTGACAATTTGCGATTATTTTCTTTTGACAGGTCACGGCCATATTCATGAACATATTGAGATTGCTGACCGAATTGCACAGTTCAGGACAGCAGCAGGCATTTTTCAGAATGAGAGCTTGCACAGACGGAAGTATAAACTCTCTCCGTTGTACGTCACCTCCTCCACTGGAAAGAAGATTTAGCATCTCCGCTCGCGGGAATTTATTGTAATCGTTAGATTAGTCTCGAGAAACTAAATAATTTTATTCCACGAAACATCGAGCAAGAACACTGTATAAAAAGATTATATTTTAAATGTTTTAATAAATCTGTATTTGTAAGAAAAATTACTTGTGTTAGATGAATTCATTAATAACGTTTCGAACTTTCATCTTTGTCAATAATATTATAGATACTTAATGCCGGCAGTTTTAAGATATTTTTTACAAAAAGAATTACATGGTGTAATTGCAAAATTGATAATTATATTGCGTAGCCTGTAGATATATTTGATCTAGCCGTGTCTTATCGCGAGCGCAAGAGCTTTCGCATTTTCGTCCTGTATCGCCGCTCTACAACGAGCTACTGCGTTCGAGGCAGCTTTTCCAACTGCAAAAATAAATATGATTGCAATAAAATATAAAAAAAGAGCAACGGTTCTACAATAAAAACGTTACCTCTGAGCCTCGCTACACGCTGCACCCCGATGTTCAGTTCTTTCAAGCTAGCCGCAAGCTCCCGATGACTGTTGAGCCGAATCTCGTGCTCTCGAATCAAGTCACCGTTGATGTTCTTCAACTGCATTAGTTTCTTTCGCATATCGTCAATATTCTCGAGGATTCTAGCATCTTCTAGGCGAATCACAATACTCTTCAGAAGAGTGGCACCGCCCGCGGCTTCTGCCTGAAGTCGCGCGTCGACTTCCTTTAAGCCTAAAGAATATTTCGATATTAGTCAAAACGCGTTTTTTACAGTAGTAGATCTCGCTCGAAAGATAACTTTCGCTTAGAGAAAAATCAATTGTCGACGGAAATCACTTCGTATTCTACCCCCTTCTTTTCTAACGACGTACCCTTGACGCGTTCCAACGCGTCCAACATCCTCTTCTCCTCCGCGGGGAACGTGGCTTCTGAGTTTAGTTCTCTGACGCCTAAATACATAGCGAGAGATTGGATAATGTCGCCGGCAAACGTCGCATCATCTGTCTGGATTATCACTTTTCCACCGGCGTTCGATTTGAAGCAGTGCGCCTTGTCGTCCCGCATCCCACGAAGCCACACTTCGATGCATCCGGCATTCGGGCCGCCCTCCACGACCTCCAGTTCCTCTCCCAGAATGAGACTCTGGTTCAGCCAAATGGCGATCCGCTGTGGTCTCTCCGCGACCTACGGGATTACGTATTCGTATTAACATTAGCTTTTTAGATATTATTAAAATATCTACGAAGTTTAAACGTTACTCACGTCCGCCACAACGCCATTGCTCGATAATTCTTCTGGGACATGTTGAGGCTTCGGGATGCGCTCGTACATACAAAATCTTGGCAACTGCCGCGTTATTTCGAAGACCTAGCGAACGTTAGAGATATATTACGATTTGAAATTTACATTACGATTATGTTCCGTATATTTTACAACAATTATCAATTACCTGTAGTAGATCGGCACCAGATGGTCCGACGTATACTTTAACGTGAATGTCTACGGGATCATTCTTTGCAGGATAAAGCGCGATCTCTAACTCCCCTTGCGGCCGGTTGGGATGGGTGACCAGCGTCTCACCCTCAAAAACACCCTCAGCAAAGACTATGGCGCAATGCACCTAAATATTATATTACATTTACGAAATCTCGCGACTTTAATAATACGGTTCCATTTTTTTTTGTTGAGGAAAAATCGAATTGAATTTAAATTGAAGAAATCAAGAAATTTGTGGACGGAAGGGAACTCTCGAGCGGTTTCAGGGATATCCTGTACAAATGTAGCGTATTACCAGAAGCCCAGGTCCAGCGGCAAGCGCGACGCGGGCTGCACCCCTCTTTGTCAGCAGGCTGATGGCTAGTCTCGATCCGTAGTACATATTAGAACCCGTCGCAGCCCTCTGTCGCAATTCCATCTGGAGTGCCTGCTTCTTAGCTAATAGTTCACGAATTATCTCGCCGGGTTCTGGAGCTTGCATGGCAGAGCCAGTGCTGTATCCGCGCACTACAAAAAGCGTGCGAGAGTAAATGAGAATTTCGCAGCAAGAATCGTAGTTGTTTAGCAGGGAAAACGAGTTCCAAAAGTTTATACCTTCGCCGTTAGTAGAAATCACCACCAGATCAGGTTTGCCCGTTCTTCGATAATCAGCTTCTACTATGCCCGCCACGCCGGATGGTAGTTGAATCTTAAACATGACCTCACCGGTGTTATATGTTCTCGCATCCACTTTTCCGCTGCTCCAACCAGTGATCAGCTCCGGTACACCATCGCCGTTTATATCGAAAGTGGTTACGGTTATCACCTTGTGCTTTGACTAAAATATATTTTGCAAATCCGATTAAATTGTTTTAACGCGCGCGCAATTAAGATGTAAACTTTCTCCTATATGTAAGCATTTTACCTTAACTCGCCATAGTCTCTGTCCTGCTTCGTAGACCCCGATTGTTCCGTTTTCAAGAGCATAAGTGAACTGCCTATTCGGGAGATCAGTGAGAACAACAATCGCTGCTGTTTCCTTAGTTTCCCAAAGCATGCTGTCTTTCTTCTGCACTCTAATTTCAAAATCTGTTGTACCCGTCAGTAACTAAAAAATTAAGTAATAAAGTCGTACAGTAAAGAATATATAGGGTGATATTCTTAATCCTGATGCTTCAAGCGTAAATCCAGATTTCAAAATAGGAAGAAAATTTGTCAATAATTGATATTAAATTGAACGTGTTTACTAAGAATCGCCCTATACTCACTTCATTTTCTCCATCTCCATCAAAATCAAACGCTGCCAGTGAGGTAACAATACCTCCCATTACTGTCCAAAATATTTCTGTTCCATGCGAATCTAAGACTGTCACCGAGCAGTTGCCACCTACCACTACAACGTGGTTTGGTAGCCAGCCGACTTTTGCAACAATCATACAACTTGCACCGTCCGACATCTGAAGTAATCAGTATTGTAAGCTATAGATTCTGCTATAACTTAACTCGAAATCATAATCAATACCTCCTTGTAGAAAACATCAGCATTATCCTCGACGTGATAAGCGAGCACGTGAGAAATAGTACCGACCAAAAGAACATCCCTCTCATCTTCCCCAAGGCGACCAGTGCATAATGATTTCACCTAGATAATATGAATTTTCGTACACTAGGAAAGCACGAAATAAAAATACAGAATGATGCGAAATTTTATTTAATGCGTGAAACAATTTGTTTTCATTCCAGCACATTCGGACCTCGGTACCAATTTGGAGCTCCGCAAGTTCGCCGCTCCATGACAATCTTTTACTCGACTGCTTGTGATCGGAGTAATCGACCTGCGGTTGCCTGTGTGGACTGTGCACCAAAATAGTTCCGCCAGGTGTAGCAGCCGCAAGGCACGCATGCGAGCCGTCAAATTTTCCACTCACGACAAGACCTGCCTTTATATGTCTCTGAATGTTTAAGGAGAATTCTGCCATTCTGAGCTAGCGTTACATTGTCGCGATATGCTTTGCCAATGTTGTGCCTTTACCATTGGCACGGTGATGGAAATATTGATTTTTACAGCTGACTCTATCGTTTGTAGATGTCACAACTGTACTGTACAATACCGTACAATACCTACGTTATCATTATTCTGTTGTATTTAGAATAACGCAGTCAATACATCCAATTTAGTAATTGTATTTATTTTAGCAGAAATGTAATTATATATATATATATGTATTTCGTAATAATTTTAATTATTATTATTAAGTATAATTATTATTGATATTATTTCTATCACTTTATGAAATTATACTATAAATTTGAATAATTTCCACAAGACCACTCTTTGGGGTAAAATGCACCCGCAGGCACAAATTATTTTTATTAGATCATTGTCTTTGTGCACTTCCGCCAGCTTCTGGATTCGTCGCGGATGATAACAGCAGAAAAATCAAGAAAGGAACGATGTACATCCACTGCAACAGAAATAAACGAGTTGTATGTACATTGACTCTTGTATACATATACATGTGCACAAACAATCTACAAAAACAATATTCTTACGTATTTCGCAAGGAATGAACGATTATCTTTGGTTTCCCCTCTCTCCCTTGCTTCTCGTTCCCGTTCGAGTTTCTGGATATACATAGCGGTGTCTGGGATTGGACCGCCATCCGGATATTTGACCACAACATTGGTGGTCCACATGTTCGTGAAGGGATTATCTAGCGTACAGGGTCCCGTGGATGAAATGCTCACAGCTATCGGCTCTGCTGTACTGTCCAGCCATATCGTTATGACGTCTTCCAGATCCGAGCCAAGCAGGTAGCACTATAAATTGAAAACAATCAGCACATTCAAACACAATAAGAGTCTCCGCACAAAAATATAAGGAACAAGAAATAGATATTAGCCATTAGGACTAAAGGCTCAGTCACAATGAGAGGAATAAGGAATAAGATAAAGGAATTAGGAATAAGGCATATTGCATCTCACTTTAATGTACGTGTACTGAAGTGAGATGCGACATTCCCTTATTCCTTATTCCTCTCATTGTGACTGAGCCCTTAGGAATCAGGAGTCAAGCTGGTGTAATAGCATTGATACATGGCTTCGTATAGGTTAAAAATCTATTGTCTGTTTCTATTGCCTGTGTTTTTCATCGTACATCCAGTTTTATTCCCGATTCCTTAGTCCTCATTGCTAATTCTGTTCCGTATTTTTCATTGTATACGGGGGGCTTAAAACACAATGTACCGTCAAATGAAAGAAACTAATAAGAATCGACCACGAGTGTCATGTTCCTCGATCAAGACATTCTAAATCATCTTGGGCGAGCATCCTGGAGTAAGTTCTTATCAAGGAATCTATCGGTAGGACATGGACGATTTCTAGGGGCTTGCTCGCGAGACATTTACCGCTGGCACCGAGGTGAGGAACACGATTTCGCTGCCGGAAGAGGTGCGAGCCAGCGCCTTCAGTCTGTACTTGCCGTCGTGTTCGGCAAGGTTTTTCAGGGCGCTTATCTGGGCCGGCAGCAGACCGTTCTGCCCGACGACGGACGCGCCGCTACGCACGCTGGACACCGTGATGTTTCCCCGTTCCGTGAACACGGGCACCGGGTCGTCGTTGAACGCGTGCCCTAACCTCAACTGCAGCCAGCCGTCGTACTCGAGCTCGCTCTGGAAAATTAACCCTCGCGTCAAGTACGGGCACAAAGACCCGCCGCTGGCGTTTTTAAGAAACGTCGAAGGCTCCACTTACCCCGCAGACGAGCGAAGACGCGCAGAGTAGCGCACCGACGACGACGTACAACGGATGCATTTCTTACGGCGCGACTTGGCGCACGACGCTGACAGCTGACAGACGCACTGGGAATATAATTAAATTACGAAGTCACCGACGCAGGGGCAGGGCCACGTGTCATTGTGCAATACCGCTTTTTAGGGTTACGAGTCACGGCAGCTAAAATACAGCTATCGCTGCGACCATGCAAACTCGGAGTTCTCCGGGAGAACTCGCTGACTGACAGTATTGACGTATTGACAGTGACACTACTGACGTAACTGACGCAGTGACGCAGTAAGTACGCCTGTACGCATCGCACGAAGATTTTGGCCACGTTCCGTAACGCGCATATATGCGCGCATTTATCTATAGTATACGTAACGTTTACTATAGAAAATGTGCGCATATATGCGCGTTACAGAACGTGGCCTTTATAACGTGTGGCCACGTCGAAGGTTGATGATCAAATATTAAAATAATTATATTAAATAAAAAATACATAAAACATAGGACATTTTTTACTTCTATTTATACAAAAAACTCTTTTAGTTCGTACAGTATGTCATATGTGACATATATGTGTGTTCATTAATGGTAATTATCATCTAGTAGGCGAGCCTAAACCTATATTTTTTATCAATGAAAATTCCAATTAGTTCGATTGCGAGAATACGATGCGGTTGACGAAATACGAGACATTCTGTACATAACGATCGTTTTATTATTATATTAAGGATTAGGTGAGCGAGTGTATGGATCGCTGTAGGATCTTCATTAATTATTATTATTATAATGTTTAATTTTAAAACAGTACAATATCATGTGCGATTACAATTTGTAGAGCCTAGAAATATATGATATATCTCAAAAAGTTAACTGCTAGATAATTGCACGAGTCAATTGATTATTTCTGCGTCGTATGATAAAATCACACCAGCTACGTGCCTTCTTCCACAATCGGAATGCAAATGCGAACAACAATATATGATACGAACATTACGAACATCCGCTTCCTCGCCTATCTTATATTCGTATACAGAATTTATTTTCAACACGAATTTCTTGTCGATCCTTTTTACCAAATTATTACGAATCAATACCGCGTTCTCGAGATATTTATCTAAAATCTCCTACTTGAGTGCCCTTTATTTTATTTAATTTTTTTTTTGTTTTGGCAAATCTTTCAGATGCGACATTTGTTCATCTCAATCCTTCAGCTCCTTGTCGTAGATAAAGACCCCGAGGCCTTCCCCGACTCTCTCCAGATTAGTCACATGATCGGCGATCTCCTTTATCGAGTCCACCTGCTCCTGCAGGAACTCGGTCTCCAGGAAATCCAGGAAATTCGCGTCGTTGTGCGTCGAGGCGATCCCGTGCAGCTCGAGCAGCTTCTACAAAAATTAAAAAACGATCGATCGATAGAATAAAATCACGATTTTGCGTCGAATTAGCGCGAAACCGGACACGCGCGGGTCGCCTGACCGCGAAGCGGGAGAAAAAAAAAACTGGCTGGAGGAGCTGGGATTTGAACCCAGGACTTTCCGCATGCGAAGCGGACACTCTACCACTGAGTTACACCCCCAATCGCTACATGGTAGTGTAAAATCGCGCTACTTCTACTAAACGCGCGCGTTTAGCGGAAGAATTTATACCACCTGTAATAATTAAATTAACGAACAACGCGAGAACAACCTTGAGACTCAATTAGCGAAAAAGAAACGCGCCAAGTCGGATTTTATTGTTAGTCACCTGTCTGATTTTCAGCATAGTATTTTGATTTACAATAAAATTTATGGCAATCATTAATACCTATTAAAAACTTAACAATCTTAACAGCAACATTGTTAATAATTTAATAACGGTTTTGGACGTTAGTTATAAATTTTATCTTGTGAAAGACGTCGACATAGGAGAGTGACAGTCACTTCTTCGATTTGAAATGAGAAAAGAGAGATCCCTCGTTTAAATTAATCAGATTCAATATCGCCAGGTTAAAAGTTCAGGTGTGTCCCAGGTGTCCCTTTCTTTACTTTGCCACGCTATTCCCGGCGGGTAAATCGATTACGCGCGCGTGCGCCCGCGTATACGCACACACAACACGCATACACACACCTGATTCACTTTCTTCTCCAGCTGCAGAGCCTCCGTCATAGCGTCCTTCGCGCTGTTCCAGTCTCTCCTGGATGGCGCCTGGATGTCCGTCAGCACGACGTCGCCGCCCCGCTTGTTCTGATAAGTCAGAAATTTCATGGCATGCTCGCGTTCCTCGCCCGACGCCTTTTTAAAGTACTTATACAGGCCCGGTAACGCGACGTCGCTCCTGTCGAAGTAGTACGCCTGCAACGAAAAGCGTGGCATGGAAAAATCGCATCGCGGGGGAGCGCGACATCACGCTTTACAAAAAACATCGATATATATATGTAGTATCAGATTAGAGAAAGGGAGACGGAGCTAGAGGGAGAAGCGTAATGCGGAACTCTACAACGCAATAGCTGAATGTATTCGACGAGAGCGAAAACAACGGACGCGAAGATGTCTCTCCTCGCAGAGCGTCTCCAATTACATGAACGTAACTTTTACGTAACATCTAGATCGGCATGAAAGATTTAAACCAAAACTGTCATCGAGAGGCGCGCGTGTGCGACATAATATACAGAGGAGCGATCTACGATTATATCGGATTGCGCTCATTGTCAGGTGTACACGCGAACACGCGCGGGGTGTTTCGATCGAGAGCGCGGTCAAGGGATGACGATGACAGAGGGACGACCGGAAAGTTCTGGGTTGTTGTGTCTGAATCGATACGCCGACTGACCATGGACAGATAAACATAACTGGCGTATAGCTCCAGATTGATTTGCTTGTTGAGCGCGTCCTCGCACTCCTCGTGGAAGTTCTGCCGCACTAGACTCATGGCTGCGAGACGAGGGTGGCCCTCACGTCGCGGAAAGGGACTGCGAACAAGAAGACTGGCACTGCGCGCTCGCGATCTCGGCCTCGACTACCCCCCGATCTCGATTCTCGTTTCGTTTCGTTCAGGCTACGAGGATGACGCGTGACGCGTGACGCGGACGTCGGATATAAGCACGGTGCCGCGGAGTCTCGAGGACTTTCATAACATTCCGCAATTGGCGGAGCAGTCGGCGTCGAGGAGTGCGGGCCGTGACACTGCACGCAGGCGCGGAAGCACCTCGGCGCCTCGGCGTACATACCTCGATAGTTAACGCGGAGAAAAGACTCTCCCCTGTCAAGGCCGCGGCCAGGAAAAGAGGCGCGATTGAAGTTAACGGAAAGTTCAGGACCGCGCGGGCGTGAAACGCCGCGATTTGTAAAAAAAAAAAATAAATAAATAACGAAAAATGTATAAAATGTATAAACTAAACTGCGACGCAACGCGAACGCGCACGTTTGTCATACGGGAAGATAAGACTGAAATTATCATATTTTGCGACGATAAATACGATATACTTTGCACCTGAGGCTTGAAATAATTCTGCCCACTCAGAATTCCCCCCCCCCCCCAAAGAATTCAGCAGTGAAGTCTCGTGCAAAGTCTTGATAGGTGAAATTTGGAGGATACCTTTTTCTCATAAAGTCGGCAAATTTTGTAGTTCTTTTCTCCTCTACAATATCATTTATAGAATTCTATAAGATATCACATTATTCTCCATAATATTTTTTAATATAAGAACTAAGATAGTAGATATGTTCAACCTTTCCAATGATTCCAAAACCATTCGGAGCCAAAGCTGGGCACGCTGAATACACCCCAATGAATAAAGATTCCAAACTTTGCCTCATCGTACCAGGACGGAAGCGGTCGACTGTCTAGACTAGACTAAATTGGATCGTATTTGGGTGCTTTTGTTGCAAATGGCACAAAATTATTTTCATCCCAGTTTGTTATTACATTAACATATGCCTCTACTGTCACAGAGAATCAGTACGGCGCACCAGATACGTACAAACGTCATCCTGCCAGTAAAAACTTGTAGTGAAAGCAATGATTGTTAAACGAGTCTTTTATTCCTATTGACTGATATTAAATCTCGACGAGAATTCTATTTCTGTATATTGTTTTGCATTCATATTTAGAGATTAGATTAGATTAGCACTCCATATTGTTTTAGGACAAAGATCACATTATTATTGATCGACGCTATATAATTCATGTGTACAGTTCAACATTTTTATGGAACGCTGTAAGTAATTCCGCTAAAACCCTAGAAAAAATTTTAAATAATATTTATTATTATATTTAATCTAAATTAAATTAGCATGCATGTATAGCTGTCAATTTATCGTAAATTTTCAATAATTGGCATTCAAATCGAAAATTCACAATTGTAATAGAAATCTTTATAAATCTCGAAAAAATATTTTTCAAAAATTGACAATTGTAGATTTGATGTAGATTGATGACAATTGTAGATTGACTTTATTGTGGATACGTAATTACAAATGTTGGATTACCAATTTCGTGTTACAAGATTAATTCAGAGTAAATGTTATCTCTTCACTGAGGTCACGTTATATTTAACCAATGGTAAATTATGGTCATGTATGTAAATGTGCATCTCGGCTCCATTTGGCTGCATTATCGTATTCACAGTGTAATTAAAGTATCATCCAAGGTATCATCAATTGCGGAACGGAACGGCATGCATCACCCTCGTTAGAAAGTCCGGCGCGTGTGAGAAGTCGCAGAGGAGCGTCGCGTTAATGGTGGCCGGCGGAACGGAACGGCATGCACCACCCCGCTTAGAAAGTTAGGCGTGTAGGTAGGGACATAGTTAAAACGTAGGTAGAGAATAATTTTTTCCCGGGGTCTCTCTAGCATAGTACAGTTAAGGTGCCAATTCATGGGACGCTGAAAAACAGCGTTGAGCGACGTCACGTGACATCACTATGATGCCAGCGTCAAGAAAGAGAAGTTGGATTTTTCCAACTTCAAGCGTCAAAGCCAAAGCAGCGCGAAGACGCCGAAATTTTGACGCTGTTTTTCTTTTCAAGAATTTCAATTGACGCCGGCGTCAATTGTGGTCATGCGACCTTCTTGCCGCTGAAAATGAGCGTCGAGCGTCAGCATGAAAAGGCACCTTTAGGGTCGCTCGTGGTGGTTTTAGGGCCAATTTCACCAACCACAGTTAGCTTAACCGATGGTTAAAGTTAACAGAATTGACCAATAGAAATGAATCCACCCTGCTTTCTATTGGTCAATCCTGCTAACTTTAACCGTCGGTTAAGCTAACTGTGGTTGGTGAAATTGGCCCTTAGTCGGTAGGCTATGGGCGCGCGATGCCACGCTGAGGGAGGCTCAGGGGATTTCGGTCCTCTGAAGCGCCCCTCGTAACGGTGGTACGCGTGCGCGTAGAATCCGACACTCCCCCTCCCTACCCCAGGGCGGGGGTGTCTTTCGAAGATTTCCACCACGTAAAAAAAAAAAAAAAAAAAAAAAAAAGTAGAGAATAATTTTTAATTCCTTTCAGCAATTACATTTCCATTAAGCGAGAATAAAAGAGGACCGCTGATCGGAATCCGGCGGGGGTGGTGGTGGGCCTCTATAGATTGATCTATTTCTATCGGATGTGATCAGATAAAAACAGGTTACACACATATATCAGAGGACACTTAAAGATTTTAAATTTTAATTTATATATGTATATGTATAAAGGATTTAAAGGGTTAATAGTAGTAACTGTATAATATTGAAGCTAAATAGCGCGCGCGTAGCGCGCGTTTGTGATTGTGATATCTAGTTAATATTAAAAATTAATTTAAAACGTAAAAAAAATAGAATATCCAGCATAACATATTTATATTTCTATTAATTTTTATATTTAATTATACAGATTTCTTATCAAAACACTGATTGCGTCCTTAAAGTAAAAGGATAATTGTATATTTATTTTGACTAAAAACGTATTTTGTTCTAAAAAGCATTAGTATTAACCCTTTAGGGGCCACACATCGATCCCGTTGGATTAAGGCTACATTCACCTAGAGGTCTCTCAGGTTTCTGTCTGATGATAGTCAAGTACTGACACCGCGTTGCACCGCGTCGTGATCGACGTAATCGCCGATCGCGTACGTTTCGAATCGTCCTGAAGCCCTGAAGCACTCCGGACTCCGGCAGGAAATACGCGACGCAATAGACGTTTTCGCGCGAATCTTGCTGTGCGCGGCGCATCTTGGACAGAAACATACGCGTGTTGCGTGTTCTCGCAGCCGGCAGCCGACGCAGTCATGGTCTACGCCGCTGGGTTTCTCTCGCAGAATCGATGAATGACGATGAAGCCCGTGGCACGTTGTATGGGGTTATATCGTGGAAAATGACCCGGCGCAACGTGTCCTGCAGGATTGCCACGGTGCTCGCGGTGATACTCGAAATCTCGGCCATCAAGCATTGGTATGTCACGGAAAATGGGAGAATTCAGCCGCAGGTGAGTGTTGCCCACTTTCTCCATATAATTCAATGGAAACGTTTGATTCTGATCTTTTCAATAGAATTGTCACATGTAAACGTAAAACATTACGTTATCTCTTGATGACCTGGCAATTTTATTAATAGATATGTCTGGTCGCTTGGCATTGAACCAACCTTCCTTTTCACATTTTCAGCACGACAGTGTCTTTGATATGCGCCGACCGTATGACCTTCTGGGATTTCTCGAGCAGGAAAAACGCAGGGAAACGGCCGATGCCATATACAAAAAGATTTCGAGGAAGGAGGTATCCATTGACAATCAGTTTGTTGGTCTAGGCATGGCTGATGCGGAAAGCTCCAACTCTGACTGTTTCTCGTGGGACAAGTCGTTGGCTGACGTCGACGTACACGCTAGCATTGTAATCGATTATAGACTTAAAGATGGGATAGAGTGAGTGATTATAAGTAATATTTGAATTTGAGAAAATACTTGAATGTTGAAATAATGCTTTCTCTATCTCTCTATTACAGCCAAACTGATTACATGTTGTATAACGTGGTGGCTAACAGTAAACAAACAGTTCCAGATTGTCGGAGAACATTTCCATTAGATTTCAGTATATATACATTCGAACATCTTAAAGTAAGTGACAACTCTCGTAACATTGCTCTTCATACCGTAACTCTGTAACATATCTGTAATGCAATTTTTGTTGTATCAGGCAATGCAGAACCGAAAGAATCTTACGCAGCGCAAAGAACTCAGCCTAATGAGGTATCTACCGTTGAACACTGATCTCAATCAATTTGGTCATCAACTTGCCTATAGCTTATCTCGCAATAGTACCTCCTGGATATACTTGAATCTAGCGTCGATTTATTGGCGGATTATGGGAAATGCTTACAATGCTTTAGAGTGCAGTCGTAGAGCGATTGTATGCGCTCCAAGGTAATATAATAAGAAACTCGTTTAGAAGATACTAGAGAAAAAGCGTCGCCGGAAGACCACCGTGTAATTTTACTGATCTCGTAACGAAAGCATTGTACGTGATTAAGGCAATATCGCGATATTCCTCTTCTGACTACTGCCGGCATTTTACACGCTGCGAGGTATTCTGGCGAAGCCGCGATTATTTTGCATGCGGCGATAGATCATAATCCAACAGAGAGTTACCATCATCTGGCGCTGGGCCATGTTTACACATCTCTCGGCGACTTCGATCGATCTGCAGCGTGCTATGATAACTGTTTGAGATTGGCGCCCGACATGATAGAGGCCAAACAGATCAAGTACGCCATATTATGCCATCGTTTCTTAGAAACATCTTTACTGTTATTCGATCAGTAAGTTCATATCATTATTCCTCGTTTAAACAACTGTGCTGAAAAACGTTTATGATTATGGTTATTACAGACGCTTGCGGAATGTGTTGTCAGAGATACATGCGTATCAGGATTGGAAGGAGGAGTGGTTCAAACTCTATGAGCATATGCTCTGGGAGCAAAATATTAAATCTGCCACCAGAGAAATTAAGCTCGCTTTTGTGCGAGAGCAGAATCTGCATTTACTCGCGATAAATCCGGTTGAGAGGTCAATTCATCATATCGATAATAACATTGTATTATCTTACATGGATTTAGGAGATAGGAAAAAAATAGCTGAGAATATGCTACAGAATGTTCATGTTAGTCTTCACCTGTTGAAAAATCTGCAAAAACAAGTGAAGGAGCACAGTAATCGTATCACAAAAGGTATTTTTGTAATTTGCAGCAGATGTAGGTTTTATGAATTTTACAACCTATATATTGCAAGTAGTAAAATCTATTTAATATTGTTACAGACATGATGACGGAATTAAATATAGAGTATAATAATTTATTTGCGTCACCAACAAAGAGTCCAAAATATCACAATGTGGAAATTAAGAAGGGAAATGAAGATTTTGAAGCTGATCACTGGCCAAAGATATCCGACTGTGATAGTTCCATGCTAATGTTTGGAGATGGAAAACAATATTTACCTATTTATTTATCGCCTGAAAACAAAGGTTACGCGTAAGTGTACTTGAAACTTTTTTCTGTATTATATCATATAATGTATTAATTCTCTCTATGTTTCTATATGTTACTAGAACACATTTGTTCGTAAATGAATTGATTGATATAGAGCCATGGAAGAAGCATCCATTACCATGGCATCCACCAATATGCCAATCACCTAAATCGTTTAATGAGAGATATATTACGCATACGTTACTAGACGCGACTATGCAGCAGCATTCGCCGGACGCTTCTTTGAAACCATTTCTACATAATTTAGTTCAAACTACGGACTTGGCAGAAATTGGTCAAAGGATTTTGACGGCAACTGAAGCGGTATAATTTATTATTTTCTTATTATTACATACAATACATACATAATCATAATTTTCTGATAAAAAAAATTAATTATGTTTTAAAACAGAAAGTAGCAGCTCCATGGGTGTTGTCTATGCTCGCATCTTTACATTGGAGAGTAGTAGGAAAATCTCGTTTAGCCTTGGATTGTCTTCAATTAGCATTGGAAAATGTTCCTAAAGAATTTAAAGATGTACCTTTAATAAGTATAGCTTCGATACACCACAAAGTAGGTTTAATTGACGATGCTTTAAGAATTACGGACAAAGCTTTACAAATTAATGCTGTGGAGGTATGCATGAAGAATATAATTAAATTTTGTATCATAGGAAGAGACCTTTGTTTTTATACACAAATAATATTTCCACAATACTCAAAAAGACCATTTTTTAAATCTACTTATTGACTGGACAAAGAAAATTATATATTTTGCAATTTATATTTCAGCCAATGACTAATTTTTTGTTTGGAATATTATTGAATATAAAAGGAAATTATACAGGGGCTATACATTACTTGAAACAAGCGTTAAGGGTGGATTCACATTTGTATGACGGTAGGGCATTAATGTTATTGAAAACATTAGCCTGTCGCGAAAAATTTAATGTTATTACAGGTAATTGTCTAGGTATGTATAAATGTATATAATTAACACAATTTCATGAGATAGTTTTAACACATTTTTTAAATATTTGATATAATCTTTTGCACATCTTCACGTTATTTTTCGTTTATTTTATATTGTTTATGTTGCACAAATTCTATGAAAGGTGTATAATTTATTTTTATTGTAAATAGTGATAATTATAGAGTTTAAAGTAACGAATTAAAAATAATAGGGAAAGTAAAAGAAAGAAAAAAAAGTATGGATTAATTTCTCACTTCTTTTTCTTATTTCTTTAATTTGATTTTTTCTTTATTTTTTAACATTTTCTAATCTTTAATTTTGTTTTTTTTTGCAATTATTTTTTTATTGTAATTGAATTTGCACAGAATATGTTTTTTTCAGTTGATTAATTTTGTTCACTGTTGACGGTACTGTGTTCTAAAAAACGCAGGTTATTGTGATGAGTAATGACAAACATTGTCATAATCACAGGCTGTGAAGAACAAAGAATTAATTTACACAAACATTCTACGAACCTGCCTTCTGTCTTACTTACTAAATATAATTTACAAGCAAGTGATACATTTTTACGTAAACGGCAAGTCAAGAATTGTAAACATAAGTATGTTTCAACAGAGACAGAAGAAAGAACAGGTGTGTACTTTCGCACATATATCTTAAGAGTAGACTCCGTTTTTAGACTGTGTGCTATGTACTTTTTATTTGACACAATTGTGAATTTACGTTTGTTTTTTTTTTTGCTTGGAGCAAAACTTAATTTTGGCTTATAATCACGTATTTTATGTTGTCATAATCTTGTCCTGTTATTTGTGTTTTTTTCCTTGTATAATAGTATATAATAAAGATTATTGTTATTTCTTTATGCCTCTTTTATTATTTTACCTGTTTTGGATGTCATGTAATTTGATTTGATTTTATATACATGATGTACTGCATAAATGCAGAGCTAATGCTTTTTTTATAGTGTTTTTTTTTCAAAATTAAATTTAAAAACAAATTTTCTATTACTATATCCCAGTTGATAGATGAAAACTGTTGTTATAGGGATGAATTGTTGGAGTAATCACAAAATTGGATTATTGGACGTATCATACTACAGTAAGAAAGAACATGTGCGCCAAGGTCTTATACATTCTTTATTACTTCCTAATAGCGCAACTAAACTACATGAACCACATGTGCATATGACTAAAATTTCAGATAATGTAAGCTCACGATAAAATTACACATTAAAGATAAGATAACACTTTATATTATTTCATATATTTAATTTATAAATCCCTAAAATGGTTTATAAATAATTTTTATATCGTAGGATATGCTATATACATATACTGATTCATCGTTTGACAAGATGTCTGACAATCAAAAGGAGTCGTATTATCCAAATAAGGATGAATGCGACGAGCTCAAGTATGAGGACTGGGCTGCTTCTTTATTCGTATTTCATAAATTTATACGACGAAATGTAACGTAAGTAATCGGCAAATTATGAAAAATATACTATAATACACATATATTATATAAATTATTTGTAAATTAATTCTTCGATTTTAGCATCGAAGATGAGATCGAGTCATTAGACAATGATATCCCAAACTTACAGCCAATATGTAATAAGAGTAATTCTGAAATGAGTCGTGTAACAGAGGTGATGCAATTCTCGCAGTTACTGCAATATAAAGCTGAACTCGATATGGCCGAGTGGCTGATGATGATAACTGGAACGCAAAACGAAACTTTGCAAGGACTCGGGACCAAAATTGCATTTGCTTTGCAAAAGGTGAATTATCAGATTCTATAATTACATATTCGGTGTTTTACGTATTCGGTGCGTAACATTATAATTAATATATGTTGCTTTGAATTAGCATTATGCTTCTTGGACCTTGGCAATAGCTGCATCATTTTATTGGCGCGTGGCAGGCGACAGTCGCAAAGCATTGGATTGCATGTGGCAAAGTTTAGAGAACACTCCAAAGGATATGCAAGACATACTTCTTGTGAATCTGGCGTCTTTACTTAGTTCGCAGAATTATTTCCACGAGGCCCTCGAAATCGCTCAGATAGCACTATCAATTGGTCCGGACTTCATAATCAATCATTATGTTGTCGCTAATCTTCATGCTGCTTTGGTAAATTAAATATTATTACACCAGTTACAAGTTGTATTACATAATGAAGCAGACATTTAACTCACATTTTTTTTTACAGGGTGACTTCGAGACCGCTGCAAGTTTCTACAGATCTTCACTTGAACTCGATCCAAATTTCGAGCCAGCTATTACGAGATTGCGAGTAATACTATGTTTCTTGTTGTTTGACGATAAAAAATTTGCAATGAGTGAGATATTGCGGAATATTTTGTGAAACTACTTTTTGCAAATTGTTAATGCGAAGTAATTTGATAAAAGTGCCTTTTTATATTGTTAATGTGGAACATGAGGAAGAATGTTACAGTATTAAAAACCATGAAGAAGCAATTCTCATAGGCTATGTGTATTGCAATTATATAATTTTAAAATGAAGAAAAAAAATGGTTGGATAATGACACAAATTTTGTTAAATTATTACAGAATTTTACAATTGAACAAGATATATTTTCACGTGAAATTTCTAAATTTAGCATCGGTGTTTCGAAGTAAATAGAACAGATTTAAGAAAACGAGCACATTTTTAAATGTATTATTTAATTATCTGTTATATAGATATTGTTTATTCTCACAGATGTGATAATTCTTGTTGTATCAGTGATTATGCCATGAGTACGTTATTGAAATGTAAAAAGCATCGAATAAAAATGAATTTTGCAATGATCTTGACATTTGTTTGCTTACACTAGAATTTTATACAATTCGAATCGCGCGACAGCAAGTGAAGGTGTTATATTCAAATTTTTCATCAGATTAATTCTTATGGGCCCACCAATGCCCACCAATGCCTACCAATGTCCACTAATTTCTAGTAATTCCTAGCAATGCCTCGACGAAATGCCCTCAGCGGTTTACCCCTCAGTATTACGCTATTACTGCAAATACTTTGTGTTTATTAAAATGAAACAAAGTTCAAAGAAACGTTAATTCTGCAACGCCTGCGTCAACCTTACGAGATGCCTCCCCTAATATACCAAGGTTGATGTTCTAGCACCCCCTTTGACAAGACGCTTCCAAAATAATATGCGATCAAGTGTAAAGTGTAAATAGATTTTCCGCGTCATCTCGCATTCCGTAACCTTATCGAAGTTTACGGTGTTCATCATTGACCGCTTCATCCAGCCGCTTAATATCAAGATCATAATTATATATACTCAGCATCTGTCTGTGCATTGCTCAATCAGCCTTATACAATCACCTTCCTTGAGATTCACCTCTGATATATTAGAGCCTAAATCCTGTCAACGGTGAGATGCACGTGAGCAAAAAGGACGGACCTACGTGTATGCAGAAGGTGATATGGAGAGAAAGAGAAGGGCACGACCTAGAGGGTAAAAGACATTACAGGTTCTCTCCTGATGCGTGCACCATCGGTGTCGTAACCTTTAACCTATTCCCTCTTGTCGGAGGGAGTCACAGGTAGAGCCCCTGGGCTTGGGTGGGGGGGAGAGGGACGATGAGGTTGAATGTGGTGCGCTCGAACGGATCATGGGGTGAAAAGGGAACGGGGAGGGCTACCCTCTGAACAGAGGTGATTGACCCGGCGTCCCTGTTGCCACGACGACGATCCCGTGACGTCACGGGACAAGCCGGGGTTTATGGGTGACCCACATTCCAAAAATAACCGTCACCGACCTGCCCTCCCGCCGCATCGTCTCTCATCAGCCGTTCTCACCCTTCGCCTTCTCTACCGCTGCACAAACGCGTGCACGCACACACGCTCATCGATCAAATCACCGACACACGCCACTATCCGCTCGCATATCTCAGCGCAATTCTCGTCTTTCCTCACGATGTATTTTTTCTCTCCATTTCTTCTACAATCGTCTTCGTTCTCGCGGCTGAAACAGGAGGCTATTACCGCGCGTCAAATCATTCTCGAAACTGGACCGGAGTCCGCGAAGAGGAGGTGGAGAGAGGTCGGGATGCACGCAGCAACACTCGAATACCCCTGTTATCGATTGACAAGTGACGAGAAATGTATGTATAAATGCACCAAGTTAATTGTATGCTGTTGTCGCGATTCTGCGAACTATCGCGGCGTTATGACGCAGATTTATCGAAATGGAGGGAATCTAAAGAGAATGCAAAAAACGACAATAAATTAAAACGATGATAATTGCCTTGGATAAAATTAGAGTGATTTTGACCCATACAATTTTCGTTTAGTATTATACACAGGTGTAAAAAGCGCTCCTTGGTGTCAAAAACTTTTAAATATTTTTTAACTCTGACCTTTATTACCACTGAACTACAACCAATCTCTAACGATATTAAATTTGTGACATGCATAGGTAAATTAAAAATAAATGAAATAAATTTCAAAAATAAATGAGATGATATTTTCACCCACGATGACAAATATAGTTTCAACATATAGTTTAACATATAATTTCAAAAATACGAATATTTTCCGGATGTCCTTTTCGACGATATTTCAGTCTAACTGCAATTTGCAATTTTTTTCTATTCGTGCAAAGATATATTTGAAATTTGTTTTATTTTCTAATACGACTCGCAATCGGGTTTGAAATATCGTACTGCAATTGTCTATTTTTCAGAAACTTTCCGTCATGTTAGCTTGACAATTTTGATGTCAATTTTAAGACATAAACTAAAAAATTTACACTTGTGTATAATTCGCTTTCGAATTCTGTTAAATAAATAAATAGGTCATCTATCCGTTAAGTCAGGTTTTTTTTATGTGGTTGGAATTTCTATGGTGTATCGTGGAGCATGTGTGAATGCACGGCCTTTCGTGGTAACTGTAGTGACTGATTAGAGCGCAATTTAAGTGTCAAAAATAACAACTTTTATCTATCATTGAAATTAAAAACGCTGCGCAATTTTACACAAGATGTATTAGATTAAAGCCAACTTTTGGCGTTCTATAATTTGCATCAAATTTAACGAATTTTATATGGTGTAATTTAATATACGTGTAAATTTTGTAATACATATTTCATATACGTGTAATTTGATTTTTTAAGTATTATTGTGAAGTAAAAGTACCAATGCCCGGACATGTACCTATACCTGGACTACTTTATTATTTATAAGTAACGCGAATTAAAATCAAAGATCAAAATATTTTTTCTTGTAGTTTGAAACTTTAGTTATAGTATCCAAACATTTATTTCCATAAATTTATATTTTTTTAAAGGTATCCAGACATAAGTACGTGTCCAGGCACTGATACATTTATCTACTCTTAAGTGTCCCGGCATTGGTACTTTTACCTTATTATACGACACATAAAATTATAGACAGACCCGAATCCTATTTTGATTATAGGTGTAAATTATAGATCGTTTAAATTACGCTTCAACAATTTATATTTACAAATTTTTCAACTTATTTAGATAATTTTTCTATAGTTTATCGTTTACGACTTTCAAGGCAAATGCATCATTCAAACATAGTATCATAAAATTTTTAATTTTTTGAGATTTTTTACTCCGTAAAATTAAGCAAATGCAAAATGTGATGTTTGCTTCTTCCTTTACGAGAATAAAACAAATAAAGATTTATTTTTTGGTTGAATAAAGACCACTCTTAAATGGTAAATTTTAAGATCGTCAAATATGCAAACGTTAAAGGTATTACATTGTTTTTGTTTCTCTATTTATATCAAGATCAAATTTCAACGCGATAAACGCGGATGAACATGCGAGAGCATTCGACTTCGACGGTAGTAACCATTTTAATCTCGCTCCTTTTTTTCAATGAATCGGGCGACCGAGCAAGCGGACAAGTATCCACGGGAAGTCGATGGGGTACTTCGACCTCGCGACCTAGTTTGTGCCCCCGTGACGTCATACCGACGTCATTGCCCGGGGAAAACTAGGTCGGGCAGACCCAGGCGGACCACCGGAAGAGAGGTCGGAGGGTTTATTGAGAAATTCCCCCGACTGGATTCGGCCCTATCGGGGACAAATTTTAAATCGCCAGGAAGAACTTTGCTTTCATCATATATTGCATTAATAACAATCGCGTGCCTGAGATATCTGTAGAATTCAAGCGCCTTCATCTTGTTTACTTGTTTAGTGCTTTTCATAATTAATAGAGAGAAAGAGAGAGAGAGAGAGAGAGAGAGAGAAAGAGAGAGAGAGAGAGAGAGAAGAACAAAGAAAAAAGATTAAAATTTAAATACCAATTTTAATATTAAAATGTAATCATGCTTTATCTCCATCGTTAATGTTCGTTAAATCACTGGTATGAAATAGATAACAATATTTAATATCTAATATTTAAGATTTTTCTTAAACTTTACGACTTCTCAGTTTTTTTCTTATAATAGGAAATCCAAGAGTTATTATACGTTACAGTTTGTGGAACGTGAGTTTAAAAAACTTTAGGCTGAATACGTTATATTATCATTTTAAGATAATTCATTGATTAATTAATAGACATTTAAAATAATTCATGTATAAAAATTTTATTAATTTAGGTAATCTTTCTTTACATTTTAACTTGAATGAAACTACATCGCATTTTTATTAATTAATAAATTTGCGGTGTACGATATAAAAGCTCACAACCTGCACCCTACAGTAAACGAGCTATAAAACGCGTGATAAACTTTATATCCCCTGAGAAGGTCCATCAAGATCAATATCGACTTGTTTGATTTCTATCATAGATCGTTATCAAGAACATATTAAAATAACTCATTGTCAGAGAGCGATATTTGCTGTTATTTACGCAGCAGGAGGGAAAAAAGAGATAAATGACAGAGAAACTTATTCAATCTTGAGGCTGTACTCAGTTGGCGTATTTTCTCAGTCGGAAGAATAGGGGGGAAAAGGGTTCGTTTGCGAGTCGGGAGTCGCGAAGACAACTAACGGTCAACGATAGACCGGTAGAGGAGAATTTTGGAAAAAATCATGGGGTATGCCGAAAGCTCGAAAACCGAACGGTTGGCAAATCTCATGAATGGCCGCGTAATGTGAATGAAGCTCCAGTGACCCAGTTTTGCTTAGCGCCCCTGCATCCCCCGGCCTTTCCGCTCCTCGCTCTTGGCCGACGGGAGAGAGAAAGAGACAGCATCCCCTTCCCCCCTCCTCGCCAACTGCATCGCGTGGGTGTTACGTCAGGGACAGGTTATCGACTGCAGCAACGGCCGCACCGAGAATATTAATTCGTGGCATCGATTGGAAATTTGCGCGATAACACGCCAATCGCCACGCCGGATGTAACGAACGAGGAGAGCGGCGAGATCCTCCGATGAGATTACAACTATTTTCCACAGAAGGCCCATTCTCTGTTCGCTTTCGGCAATTGATTGCGTCGACGAATGCTATTGAGCGCTGGCTAAACATCTAACAATAAAACTCGAGCGCAATCATATTTTGTTCGAGCGATTTTACCACAGGCATTCGACATTAATGCATTAAAATTTGATTAGTACGTGGATGTGTTTACAGGGCGTATCTATGATGGAAACCATATTCCGTCAACAATTATTGAGAACGTCTCTCGAAAATCGGCACTGTACACCGGTCCACGTTTCAAACTTTGTTAATTTATACATAAATAATATATGTAAATATCTTATACAGACTTTTACATTGCTTATTGATAAAATGTTAAAATTGATATATTGTAATTTTAATATATTGAATTACACTAAAAATACCATAATTTATTGACATATTTATTTTCACGAAAAAAAAAGAAATTATGAGTTATAATGTATAGCGTTATTATATGTATTCATTGTTTTCATATAATGCATTTATTAATCGTAAGACATTTCGAGAGATTTTTCATTTTCTGCAAGAATAATAAATACACACGAAACAAGGGAAAAGTCGTCTTTTTAAATTTAGAATAAGTGAGTAACTAACGTAAGAAGCAATTCCGTCGTCATAAGCGAGAAGAGGTTCCGATCCAGTTTTCGAAGGACGAAAATTTGATCTGGCCGTCTCCCGTTGTTGCATCGGTGTCGGCGGCGTGCGGGGGGGAGGGGGGGGAGATAACCCGGGATCGCGAGGTAGGGTAGAATGACGTCAGGGGATGACGCGGGGCGTCGAACTCTCGCTGGCAAGCGAGCATAGGGGTGCATCGACCTGAAACCCCCGGTTGCCTGGCTAGGAAACTCTTTCTGTCTCTCTCTCTCTCTCGCTCGCGCGAGAATCGGTTTGCTGCATCCTGACGAATCTTCGTCGAATTGACAAGGAAAAGATGGGAATTATGAAAGGTGTTAATAAGCGCGCGCGCGCGGTGACAAAAAAAATTACTTTGAGTTTATCGAGAGCTCTAGAAATGGAGTGAGCTGTTTCTTCGACTAAACGCGGCAGTTTATGAAAAGAAGTGAAAGAAGTATTACAATAACTCTTTCCCACCATATAGATCCTAAGTCATAAACTTTTTTATAAATGAAATTTCGAAGATTTATTAAATATGTTCAATCCATTGGACCGTTACGTTAAGAGCAATGTATTCCGAGACGCTAGTGAAATTAGATATTGTTTTATTTTCTTATAAGGCAAGGTCGAAAAAGCCACGTGCCACGCTGTAATCGATACATGGGAAGAGAGGTGGGTTCCGTTACAACAAATAAGTTGATTTCCCGGGAATAACTAGATTCTATCCCTCTCTATCAATCTCTCCTATCCACTCTTGAGAATAATCGGCGGGATATGAAGATGTACATCGGGCCCACCTCTTCCTCGGATCGGGATATGACGGTCGCGAGGCATGAGAGCTCGTTGCACACAGAAGTGTGCGGAACCTGAAGCGAGATGGCACAGGAGGAGGGGGAGAGACGGGGTGGAGCATGGAAACTGGGTGAATGAGGCTGCTGGAGAAGAGCAACCGGCTGTGGTGGCTAGTGGTGGTGGCTGCGTCTCGTTGCTGCTTCTCCAACTGAGTATTTTTGGAATCGTTGAATTAGGCATCCGGGACAGACGTCACTCTCCTGGGATGCCTGGGCGCGATTCCGGAGTAAGTAGTCCCCGGTGAGCCGACGAAGGACAAGGGTACAGGAACAGGGAGGGGGGAGGGGCGAAACACGACGATGTTATCGCTATGGTTCGAATGTTGGTTTCGATCGAATCGATCATCGATTAGAAAATATTGGCCGATATTATTTATGAGCTTATTCCTAAAACATTCTTTCAATTATTGTCATCGTGAGATCCTACGGAAATGCGAGTAAAGCAAAGTAGATATGAGAATATTTTCCAAACTTGATAAAGTTTTGAAAGGTTTTTTCATTTCTTCCATATTTTATCGCAATCTTTTACCGATAAATTTAAAATTTTTAAATTTACATTGTTTTAAAAAAATTTTGTATCTTAATTAATCATCAAACATTGCTTGATTCTGATTACGCACTTACTTACTTTGCACTTACACCCCTCTCTCTTCGCAGTTTTATTGCGATGTTTGTATTTAATTTTATTTAGGTACAATTTTTATGATATTCAAATTGCACAGATGTTGTACATCGAAATAGCTCCTCAATTAAAAAGATCCTTCGTTTATCAGCAAAATAGCAAAGGGTGACATATTAGTAGAAAAATCTTTCTCTCCTGCATATCCTGCAAGTAGTTTTTATCCCGGCCAATGGAGCGACAGGCTGGGGGGCGAGGTGGAAGGGGTGCCAGAGGAAGGGACAGGAAGAGAGGAAGAGGATCTTCTGGGAGCCACGTGGTGCGGCATGCGCGGGACAATCAATGTAATGACGTCATCGTCACCGTCAGCCAATCCCGACCAATCGCGAGTCTGCTCCATTCAAACCTGCCAGCCTCGGGGTCCAAGTGGAAACTCGACGAGTTCCATCGGACTTTGGCCCGACTGCAGTTCAGCCTCGATCACTGAGCGGCGCGAATTCGAGTGGTTGGACGCGCTCCGCTCGACGAGCGATTTTTCACAGAAAATCGTCGAGTTCGTTCACGATGATTTCTTTAAATCGTCAGTGCCACAGTGGCACAGCTCGCGAACAAATCTTCAGGTAGCGTGATCTGAGCTACGATGACTGATTATCAGAAGAAAGACTTAGATCCAACTTTAAAAACTGCCAGGGAATGAAGTATCCTGTGCACGAGATTTAGACCAAATAAAGATGGTGAAGAAAGAACGTTCTACGAAAAAGAGCAGTGGAAAGATGTTGGCAGTAGGTCTGATTTATCGTGGACCGCAGCGAGATGGTGAAAGGTAAGTGGTGTGTAACAGCCAAGAAAGTTTCGTTCATTTCTATTTTCTTAGCAAAAATGGAATTTGAAGTGATAACAGTAAATTAACTTCCTTTCAAATATTATACATTAAAGATATAAATCCAATCTCTTTAATTTTCAAAAATTCAATCTTTTTAAATAAAAAGAATATTGTATAAGTACCTTTTTAGCTTGCGTATACCAAAGTATTATAATTGCTTGCTCCTTGGCAAGTAAGCAACACTAATCCTTTATATAGATAATATTTGAACTAGCTTTGGTAGTTTTTAAATCAGACTTTATTCGACTATCGAACGGTTTAGATTATTTAAGTTATAATAGTTAGTTGTATTAAATGTAGTTGACACGTACGTTTTTTTAATATTAAACGGTAACAAATAACAGCAAAGAATTTTTAAATTAGAGAATAAATTTCCGAGATATAACGATTTTCAAAGTTTAAAGATCGAGGGTGAATTTTCTAGTTAAAGAAGTTGTCTATTTTTTTTGCACGACTATTTGAGATATGGAAAATGAAACGCATCGCTGTCATTGCGAGTTGCGAGAAAGCAGCACGTGGTTTGAGATAGACCCAAACAAACGCCTACGCGGAATTCTCAACAGACGAGACGCCCACGTTTCGGAAAACCGCTGTATAGCCGTTGCTTCCTTGCGAGAGTGAGAGTGCAGCGACCTCACTCTCGCTCGTCTGAGAGGTCGGGATGCTGCGAAACAAAAAGAAACTCAATTCTCCTATCCTTCGTCCAGAAAAACAATTTTGCAACATTTCGCGTGCGCGACGGAGGATAATTGTCAAAATTAAAATCAACGTGAAAATCTCGATTTTCTCATGCATCATTTCCATTACACATATTAATGCGAAAAAATACCGCGTGCAAAGTAACTACTGAAAGCAGTTGGAAAAAATCTGAAAAATTTTATGTACCTTTATTTTAAAGCATATTTGCTCTTGTACCTTTTAAAAGTCCGTGTGATTATACGGTAGATGAATTTTTCCATTCATCGCCACACGAAAAATTACAGATATATTTCACTCATACATTTTTTTTTAGATTACTTGGTATTTCGTTAATTTGCACGAAAATCTCATTATGATATGACGCATCTGTAGCCGTCACCATCATTGCCCTACTTTTCACTTGGTATACTCGATCGAGCGAGTTAGGTCTAGACGCTTTCGCGTCGCATGGCGTAGATTCAGTGAGACACTCTTCACAAGTCGCGAAATATAAAATTAGCGACATTTATAATTATAATTCTCATGGTTTAATTCTATTACGTGAAAAAAATTATGTGTCATTAAAAAATGTAAAAAATACTGTATATACATTGCAGATATTACGTTAATCTTAAACATTTCATAGCACAGAAAAAAATAACCAGTTGAGATATTTCCTTTCTATTAGCTTGGAATAATTGAAAATATTTATTTAATTGAAAGAATAATTTTAATCAAGAATCTCGTATGCAGCTCGTACAGAATAAATTCCGACAATATCGTCTATATTTGAAATATAATTTAGTTAGCGTAGAACGCTAAGAATATATTATCACGAGGCGTCCGAAGGAACGAGCAAATTTTCACAGCGGTCGTTTAGTCCAGTTAATTGGGTCAAAATATAGCGTACCCCTCATCCTTGTCATTCTGCACCTTCCGCCGCCGCCGCCGCCGTCGCCATCTCACTCCTTTCCCCCGTGCGCCACGACAACCCTGTTACCGAACCCTTGCACCTTCCCCCTTCTCCTTGGAATGCACGTCACAACGGGGGAGGTGATGACGTCGGTGGAATGCAGACGTGCGATTGGCCGAAAGCTCGCTGACGTCACGGGGGTGAGTCTCTGTATGCGCCTGTATGCAATTCCCCCTTGGACCCCCCTCGCTATCTCGATCGCGGATCCTTCCACCCGCCCCGCGCCACATGCGGGGGGGCGCAATAGGCATCGAGAAATGGTGCACGCCAGTTCAAAGCCACAGTTTTCCAAGGCTGTCCGACACGAGAGGTTGCCGGGCGCCTCTCTCTCTCTTTTTCTCTCTCTTTCACCTTCTTCGCCGTTCTCCAATTCTTCAGATTCTCCGAGATACCCCCCCCCCCATATCATAGTGATAAAGACCATTCGTCGCACTTCCTTTCCGTTCGCGTTGTCACACACATCCGGTAGTTCGTTTCCATCTCGTTTCATGGGATTCTGAGTTGCTTAGGGGTGTTATCTCCTTTGCTCTGTTCTTCGTAACGCAATTTGTTTTAACGTATACACAGTTCGCCGAGAGAAGTGATAAATTATTTTCTTATCTTTCGAGGATATAAGAGGTTGTTATGTTATAAAAATTTATTTCAACTTTAATTATATTTTAAAATATATTTTTTAATATTGATCGTTTCTCGTTGTATAAAGATAATATCTAAAGTTTAATGCCATTCTAAAATAGTCACTGACATCTAATATTATAAAAGCAAATCGGTTCCCGAAAATTCAATCATCTAAATCAATCTCCAATATTTGCTATTTCTTTTCTTTCCATTTTTGGACTTTAAGCTTGATTTTCTAATTTACTAAACTGGTTATATCGTCTTATTATTATCTATCTGGTTTAACTGTACGTGGGTCACGTCCGGGAATTTGATTAATGAAAAAGAGCAAAGTTCGATTTTCTAAAAGCTCCGAGTATACTCTTGATAACGTATATAGGTAGGTTGAGTTGCTTTAGCCTGACCGAGTTTCCGTGACCTTCGTGTAGAAGCGGGCAGGTCGATAAATCGTTGACATTGTCAAATGCGGTAATTTCTTCTGTACCTCGATATAACCGCGCACCAACCGTTATTGATCAACGAATATTCAGGTTCTGCTGAGAGTTTAAATTTAATCGCGACGTCAAAAATTATGTGTATTAATAATCTTCTGATATACGAAACTTTTTATATCACTCGTAATTGGTCTGTGTTTATTTCTTTCTGAAACTTTATTTTTATTTCCGAATAAATATGTACCTACATATTTTTTTACAAGAACAAAATTGTTTTTCAAAAATAAATAAAAATAAAATAAAATTTTAGATAGTTTCTTATATAAATAAATTTATCGTTTTTCACAATCTGTCAAACTTTTCGATCGAAAGAAATTTTATAAAAAAGATAATAATTTGTCGACTGTGAATATTTATATACAATCGTCGGATTTGCATATCCTTTATATATCCAATAAATATATGATTGGAAAAATTTAAACAAAAATGACACGCGGGATATTATAATAGACCGCAACAGATGATTATTCATCTTTGGCTACACGATATCAAGTTGAAATCTCATTGAGACCGCGTTTCTTGGAACAACATCCGGAATCATTCATGATCGGCGCGTTAATCACGTACCGCGATCCTATATATCCGCACATCGGTAGGTAGATCCTTGGCCGAGCGACATCGAGTTTCATAAATAAAGCCCCATTGAAGAGAAGTTCATCGGGGGATGGGGGTAGCATGACCTGCTGACCCAGATTTCCCATGACTTGCGTCATTCACAATCTCTCCCCACCAGCGAAGCCTTGGTGACTACACGCATCTAAAATAGTGGAGGATACAAAGGGAAATGGCAAAGGGATGAACGGGACGGTGGTCGCGAGCCTGCAAGACAGACAATCGCGAATCGAACGGCGCCCCGATCAGTGGCATCGACTTTCGGTCTTCTTTCAAGGACGCGCGCGACCAACGGTATCAAACGCGTTTGCGATCATCGTGAACGTCGGAATTGTATGACTCGGTCTTTCCTAAAGAAATTGTCACCAATATTTTTAGAACAGTGTCAATATCCGCGGTTTTTAAACTGACAAGGGTCTTCGTTACGATAATCGGAATTGATAGTGGATTATAGTCTTGCATCGGCATGTCCACGGTGCAAATTTCGAATAGTCGAAACGACAACTCGCGAAAGTCAGTTCTGGCACGTGCCGGACACTGAAGTGTCACGCGATCGTCATTGTGCGAGTAAGGTAAGTCAAAAACGAATCCGGACAACGGCGAAGTATCCATGGCTCATGGTGCGGCTGTTGCCTGGCAACTATTCACCTTGGGTCAATGGGATACATAGGGGAATCTGGGTCAACCTGCAAGATCTTCGAGAAGGATGGAGGATGCCTTCTTAAATCCTTCCAAAGATGCGTGCAATCGGTTCTACCGTTTTTGGGAGTGCTGTAAAAACGTCCGCGTTCGAATTTATCGTTTTGTGTCGTAAAGCAAACTCGCGTAAAAAAAAAAATCTACGAGAATCCCGTCCGTGTGAATATAACAAGTCGTTTTGTGCTATTAAATTGAGAAAAAGTGATCTTCTCTCAGGTAAGACAAAAAATATAAAAAAAGATCATGCCCATCTCACATTTTTAGTTAAACACACATGGCATTCATCTTAAAATAAATGTAGGCAAAATTTTAAACAATAAATTTCCCCATCATATCGTTTTTGGAAACTTTGTACTCTTATTTCTTTCTAACTCTCTAAATTTGAATCAGTGAATAGTCACTGATATCAGTGACTATTCACTGATTCAGCAGTACTATTCACTGATTCAGATTTAGAGAGAATGTAAAATAATAAATTTATTCGCCAAGTTTTGTTGCATTCAAATGTTTTACTACAAGAAATATTTTCTATTAGATTTTGATAAAGAACCACGGTTGATACAGTATAATGAGAGAGCTTGCTTTGGACGAAGATCATGCTTTGTTAGAAAATCTTAAGCTCGCCCTTGGCGCTCGTCTTGATAGTTTCTTTTACTGACTCGAATACCTATATACAGGGCGATACGCTATTTATAGAACCACCCCCGATGAACGACCCCAACGAGCGCAACGTAACGAAGGTCTGTATCAAATGCGGGCAAGGAGATGTGGCGAACGCGAATGCATTTCTCTTTGTAATTTTATTAATGTATGCAATCGGGCAATATACAATAGTTAACAGACCGAACAAACAAAAGGCGTGATATAAATTTAGAAGAAATAAAAATATTTTTCTTATAAACACAATTTTTCATCTCAATATGTATTATAATATTTATAATATGTTATATTTTTCTTAATTTGTTGTGCATTTGCATATATGCATTGCATCTGTTATAAATATCGCGAATTTAGTTTAAAAGTTTAGGAACGACCAACATTGACCTTTATACAAATATCGGGTATTTACGGATACGTTCTATTTATATATATACGAGGTCGATAATTTGGTATCGGGAACGCTATTGAGAAAATATGTAAGGATATTCTTAATCTGATAGGTGAGACTTTTAGTTTGCGATTATTCAGATTACGGTAATTTCCTCGAACGTTTTCTTTCCATCAAGCGCTTTATGGCGCTCGTTAAACAAAACTCAGAGACCTTTCAAAAACGTTGAAACTTGAAACTCCGTTTCGATCGTTAAAATTATACTTCTTAACTACGCTACGACGTGCGCTCAACGATACGTACGTCGTTGGTTATTCTTGCGCTATCTTCTACATCCCCCCTTTTGGCCTGGTTTCGCACCTCGCCTCTCTTTCCATCAACGGTGACCTCGCACCCTCTCTAGCGCAACGAGTTCATTGCTCCCGGTGCAAGCGGTGTTTCCCCCTGACGTCATCGACGACCCGCGCGTCATCGAACGCCGCTGCCTGACATTGTCGTTACACGGTACGAATGTCGGATGTAGAAAAAAATATATTCTTTAAATAATGACGTCAAATGTCACACCTCGGTGCGCCACTTCAAAGAAAAAGCGTCGTTGACGTATCCGAGTAATCTATTAACACCGTTATAAATACCGAGGGAAGGGCGATGTTTTCTTATCGTTGACAGTGGACAACGTTGTCGACGATAGCGTTACATTTTCAGCAGGAAACGGTACGCTCGGTGAAATAATGCCGCGGATAAGACTGCAGTACCGATGTACGGCCGATAGAGTACTGTGCACTGATAATCTAGACGGAAGGGTGGTAAACCCCGTTCCTATTACCGTACGAAGTGTTGGCCGAAGCTTGATCGACATACTTCCTTTTACGGTAAAATGCTGCATTATTCGACGAGCATTCAAGAGGGTTGCGATCGCAGCGACAATTGTCCGATCGAACACGCGGCTTTTCTACTGACATAACTGACACAGGCAGTCGTGATAGAATCAGCGGTAGGATTTCTCTTCGTGTGTATCGTGAATGTGTTTATTAACTTATCAGTTAATCTATAATAACACATCATATTCTTTATGAAATTTTTAGCAATTCCGACGTTACGGTAAATCTCATTTTGTATTAAAGTTTCTCGTGCCTCATTTTTACGTTTTCGATATATTTTATGTACGATTGCAATTATTTAAATGTTCAAGAAGGTTAAAGAGTATTAATTATACATTATTATAAATAATAGATTGCTCACAAATATAGGATTCAGGAAAAGCGATAATATCAATATTAATTTACTTGAAATAAATAAAAAGCTGCTTTTATATTTTAAGATTTATTAGTTTACTGATTTAATTGTCGAATATAAAAACAGAGTCTTTCTCGTTTACTGATTTAAATAGCAAAGCTACCCTATGTCGTTTAGTCGCTATAACTTAAAAAATTTAGAAGTTGTGAATTGAGGTAATCCAAAAACATCAATTTTATGTGTATCGACATACATTTCTCTCTGAAGTAACCTAATAAAATATTAACATGGGAGATCGATATTTTTCTACCGTCTGCCAGCACGAATATTAATCGACCTAGTTGGATTATGCGCGTGCTGTAAAAGACACATCTTAGTGAATGAGTTCACTTTAATAGCACATTTTTATTGATTGTCAATTGATTGTACATTTTACGCACACAGATAGCTAATAATAAATTACAAATGTAGTTTGATAAGCTAATATTTTGCTGTAAAATCGTTGTATTAAGATAAAAGTCCGTGCTATTATTGGGATCAACGTGACGCGACATTGAATTTGAATCAAGTGATCTGTGCTAGAGACGCTCAAGCTTATACTCTAGGTTAAAGTTCTTTTTACATATACTATCCTCGGCAAATGGCAACACGCGGCGCGCGTTCTCAAATGGAAAGCTACCGCTGTCAAAGAGCTCGTTAAAAATTGAAAAGAAAATTATCTGGACTGTCCTCAACTCATATTTCTGAGAACGCGAGAAAGAGAGGCTGTGGAAAGTTTTATAACGCATAGTGTCGCGAAAATAGAAGATAGCTTTAAATAGACGTTTGGACGCCGTAATTTAATCGCGTCGAATTCGATTTTATACGAGAAATCGCGAGGCAAATCGAGGTAACGTGAGGGATCTTGAATTCGATCTTGGGGATTGCAAAAATATTTTATATTTCGAACAATATAAAAGCCGCTAGTGTTGCATCCGAGTACCAGATGGCAGGGCAAACTCCGAGAAACTGGCAAATTGATCTGCCAGGAGCTCCTATACGGGCAGTCGCTTCGCGAGCATCCGCGCTATGTCAATTATTCTGGAAAAAGCGCGGATCCGCGAGATCGTCAGATCGGGCCTTCCTTTCTCTCGTCCGATTTTATTGCAATCGGGGCGCGCGACCGTCGACGGCTGATTGCGCCGAAAATCATCGTCGCCGCGTCGCGGTCGCCGGACGGCGTCGTCGCCTGCCGTCGGGATCGACTTCGAATGCGGCTTCAGTTGCCTCGTGTCCGCAAAGTAAATCGGTGATTCCCCCGCCGTTAGGTACGTATCAGACTTTCCTTCGACATGCGATTTAATTCCCATATGTCTTTCTGATTGTCTCATCGCAATCGGCAATCGCGGACCGCGTAGAATCTCGAAAATCTTTGACCCGACGGCGTCTGATCCTCCGGCGATCTTTTGCTACCGGATCGAATAAATCGCTTCTTTCTTCGCGGATCGATGTAAATAAGAACGAAACTTAAAAAACGAAATAATTACGCGCGATTGATGTTTTGTCATTTATACTGCTATTTTGTGAGAGTATTTAATTGCGCACGATCTTCAAATACTCCTAATTGTTGTTATCGATATATTAAGTTTGATAAACGTAGAAAATCTGATATTTTCAGCATCAAAGATTTTTGCTTTTGCACATTATTGTTTTTAACCGCCGTCATTTATAATTTATATGTTAGTTTACTTAGTACAGCATGCTACGTTACTGTTAAGAAATTAATTTTTACTTTAGAAGCATGCATTTAGCGAATAAAATCTAATTATGACTATTGACTACTTCAATTATATATCATTTCTAGTCAAAATGCATTTTGTTAAAGCGTATGAAAATCACATCTTAATATTTAGCATTTGGTATTATATTAAAAACGTATCAACAATTTTTTAAAATATCGAAATGTAATTTTTACATACGTATTTCTATATATCAATATTTTTTATGAAAGCATGAACAAAAATAAAACAATAGTCACATATATATGGAGAATTTGTTAGATATAATCAATTGTAAATTAAAATTGAAAGAATTTATACGTAATTCTTTAGGAAAATTTTAATTGTTATATTTTAAGCAATTAAATGCAATTAAAACTTTCTATTACTCATTGTCATCGCATTTTATGCGATGGTAATCAAAAAGAATGTATTTATTTAACGAAAATTCTTATCAGATTGCAAATTTACTTAATTATTGCTAAAAAAATGTTATACAATTTAAATTAAATCCCGAGATTTATCGAAGTTTCCGAGCAATTACTTCTTCCATAACTTTTCCATAATTAACAGTCATAATAGATGCCTGTGCGAAACAAAAATTAGAAAATTACATTCTATAAAATCTCACGAAAAGACTGATATAATATTTTTCTTAAAATTTATAATATTTGTCGAAGTACGAGATGTTTTATTATGATATGTCCTCGCGCATGTAGGCCTAAATTTTACAAAGCAGCTTGCAACGCAAACCTAACAAATCTGTAATATTGCTTGATTATTTTGCTAATAATATGGAACAGAAACGGTAATTCTTCATTATAACAAAGATTGTGGTCATTATTCCAAAATAATATATTCTGGATATTCGTAGATGCGCAGTATTTTTGCATTATCCTTTCAATAATACGATCATATAATCTTAGTAAAAATATTTTAAAGCATAAATTGCCAATCTTAATTTCACCTATAACATTTTCTTTTAAATATTCTTTTTGGAATTTGTCGTAGTTGAAAAAAAATTCAAAATAATTTTGTATTACATTATCTCACAAAAAGACTAATATAATATTTTTCTTAAAATTTATAATATTTGTCGAAGTACGAGATGTTTTATTGATACGTCCTCGCGCATGTAGGCCTAAAATTTGCAAAGTAGTTTGCAACGCAAACCTAACAAATCTGCAATATTGTTAGATTATTTTGTTAATAATATGGTGCAGAAACGGTAATTCTTCATTATAACAAAGATTGTGGTTATTATTCCAAAAGAATATATTCTGATATTCGTAGACGCGCAGTACTTTTGCATCCTTTCACTAATACGATCATAATCTTAGTAAAAATATTTTAAAGCATAAATTGTCAATCTTGATTTCAAATATAACATTTTCATTTAAATATCCTTTTTGGAATTTGTCGTAGTTGAAAATAAATTCAAAATAACTTTGTATTACATTATTCCATTGTATTATCCAAAATGTATAGCAAAAATATTTTTTTGAAGAAATGCATATAATTATTTTCTCATTGTTAAGTATCTAGAAAATATTATTTGATTTGTATACAAAAATTCTGTTCAAAAAAATCCGCAGTATCTTTCTTTATTCTATAAAAACGGCGGATACATGTATGCAAATATATATTTTACAAAGTTCGTAAAATATATATAAATAATACATATAATTTTTTATATAATATAAGCCGTTTGCATTAATATAAACAGTATAATTGAATTTGATCAATTATCAAATTTCTGATCAAAGCAGTCATCAATATTAAAATTACAGCTTTAAAATTAACAATTAAATAAAATCTTGCATTTCAAAATTCGTTAATATCATTGTTAATATAAATGCTTTTTCAAGAAACATGAAAAAATTTGTATCATATGATATAGTACTCTAAAAGACGATTTTTAGGATGACAAAATTTTGTTGACTTATATTACATGAAAATATATATGTGCATTATTTATATATTTTTTACCGAACTTTACTAAATATATATTTGCACACATATATCCGCCGTCTTTATGGAATAAAAAAAAATACTGCGAATTTCTTTTATAATAACAGTAGAATATTTGAATACGATTCAAATAATACTTTCTAGATATTTAACAAAGTTTTATATTATCTTTTAAAGAGGAAATATATTCAAATTGGTTCAAAACCATTGCTATCTTTTTAATGAGATTTTTTGACGAGTAGAGCTTTTTCTTAACGGAAACGTTAAAAACTTTCATTTATTGTAATGTTTCAATTTTTTGTGTAATACATTTTTGTGTAGGCAAAATCCCATTCTAAAATTAATTGAAAAATATGTAATTTTGATATTTATTTGATTATCTAAAGTTCAAGTTCGCAAAAGACCTTCTTTTCTTTTTCAATCATTTATGACTCGAACGTTTTCGACATTTCGACATCTTAAAATAAGAAAATCGACCCCAAATTTACCAAAAAACTTTTGTTAAAAAGATATCCTGTATTTTTTTATATATATGTAAGTTCTGACACAAATTCGTGCCATTTCTTTATTAATTTTCTTTAAAAAAACGAATTAACAAAGAATTCTCGCGGTGGAAAGTTATTTAACAATAGGCCTCGAATATAACATAGTTTAGGGGACTCTCTTAGATCATTTTAACATAAAACTTACAAACATTATCCAGAAAATTATAATTTCATGGCTAAACGATCAATGTTTCAAGATGCGTCGCGATTCTTGACGATAGCATGTTTAGCATCAAGGTCGAACACGGAAAACAAACACTATATTAGCGTAAAAAAAAAAATATGTTAGCTTCGTAATAGAAGACGATTTCTACGCCAATGAGATTGGCAAGGCTTCTCGCATGGGGAAGACGGGATTAATCCCGTTTGCTTCGTGCAGATTTAAGGTTTCTTATGCAACTCTTGGTATCTACGCATGCATATGGCCGTCTATATACGCCTATACACACAATCAGCAAAATAAGTACGTCCCTTTGCCAGGCCGTATCTTATGACAGTTTTCTTTCTCGCCTATAGGGTAAACTCGGGTAAGATGACCATATACAGGAAAAATGGCCAAGCTATGTTCTTTCAATCTAGCTCGCCATGATACATCGAATGAACATGGGTTGGCCATCTTTCCTGTATGGCCATCTTACCCGAGTTTTACCCTATTCGTCTCTATTTAGCTCTCAAATACTGATTTAGCACATTATAATTGCGTAGCAAGTCTACTAAAAATACCTTGAATTATTTCAACGTTTATAACAGGAGACTTGCTTATGTTCGTATATTTAGAATAGCTTGATTTAGAAAAATTGATGACAGTAAGTGCCAAATTTGTTGTAAAAAGATATATAATTCGTAAATAATTATATAGAAAATTATGTTAATAATTATAGAGAATTATTCTATAATATACAAAAGAATTATTGTAGAATTTGTATTTCTTGTTATATTATCATTTACTCGTGTTGTATTACTTATAATATTGCGTCATTCAAATGGAACGACAAATTTTTATCTATTTGGCTAAAACAGATTTGTCTCTTTCTGTGCCGAGTTCTGCTTAAAAACTTTCAGATGGAAAATTAATGGTAGAAGTCTTCGATGCAACTATAAACGAATAATATTGAGTGTGACGAAGGCAAGTTCATTACTGACTATATGCGAAATGTCATAAATTCGTTACGCAAGACTGCATATACGATACAAGAACTTTACTTACATCCTACGTCTTCAATAAGCTATATTAGATAACACGTTGCACATAGATAATGTAAATGTCCCCAGCCCGATATTGTTAACTCTCCTGCGATAATTTATAATAGGTCATCTAACGCTACATAACTGATGACTTTTATAGTCGATGAACTTATAACATATTTTCAGGCCGTTTATAGCATGCGCTTTAAATTTTTTATGCAATTTCTTTCAATATTATTATGTTTTGCCTTCGACAAAGTAACTCTATTAATAAGTTTGTTGACACACAAGGATAAAATTCCAAAAAATTTATCCAAATATCACAAAAGGTGTATGTTCAAGTAACCGTAACATGAATGTTACGATACAGCCGAGAAAGAGAATAATGTAATCACGAAAATATTCTTGAATAAAACCGCTTTGTAGAGTATCATATTGAGCTTGGGGCATACGCGATTAAGAAATGAATAAGCTGTTTAAATTTAGATTCTTATTAAATTTAACCTTTTAGCTCCAACATGTAGAAAATCTTGTTTAAAATTACCGGCAAAACAGAAATAGATTTACAATTATGACGTACCGTGCTGATTTATTATTTCTATATTAATTTGTACTAAATAATAATGTTATAAATCAATAGAAGTTTTAATCAATTAAGGTAAATGTACCAATGCCAGGACACTTAAGACCTATGTCTGGACACCTTTATCATTTAAAAATTTTTAAATAAGTATAAAGCTGGATGCACAATGCTAGGCAATAGCAATAACGAAAGCAATAGCAAAAAAATTTCCGACGAGTTGGAATTCTATATCTATTACCTTGTAGCTAACCAGTCAGCATTATTATAAACGTTATAACAAGAAGACTCGAAGAGGAACCGACGATGAGGCAACAGCCGATGGGACTAAAGAGAAAAATATATCATAAGCAAACCGTCTTATGTTTCTGTCTTATTTCATTGTAAATTTGCAAGATGAAATATGACATAAACTTAAGGTGGGTGCTTATATAATCGACGAATTCAACTACGGTGGATCTTTACAAACGCCATAATCAATCGTGGTAAGAAAATGCTCCAAAAACGCAAAAAGCATTGAGAATCTTCGAAACTGCGAATAGAAATAAGTGATATTTGTTATCGATATATGCTTCCTACATTTGTTTTAAATTATTATTATCATATAACTGTTTATGTAATTATTTATCATCACAACCATATTCATATCAATCATCACCAACATGTGTTATTTAAATACTACTAGTGAATCGTACTCTATGTCAAACAAATGAAGTTTAAGACAGCCATTTGACGATTTTATGTTCTTTACTGTATACAATTTTAATAAGCAGATATGTCACAATGTCCTACGAATCATGATTTTAATTTTGATAGACTTTCCAAAATTGTATCTTGAAATTTGTGTGACTTTAATTTTAAATGACAAATTTTTATGGAACATATGAGAAGATTTTATCATTTTTGCAAGTTACGATATTAAATGCAACATTCAGTAAATAATAACGGTATAGTTAGCGAAATAATTTCTTGTGAGAAAAAAACAGCCATTTGACGAATATATATTCTTTAGTATATACAATGTTAATGAACAAATATTCACAATGTCCAAATCGTGATTTTAATTTTGATAGACTTTCCAAAATTCTCTCTTGAAGTTTGTGTAACTGTAATTTTGAATGACGAATTTCTGTGAAACATATAAGAAGATTTTATCACTTTCGTAAGTTACGATATTAAATGCAAGGTTCAGTAAATCATGGTACAATCAACGAGATGATTCCTCCTGAGAAGACAGCCATTTGATGATTTTATGTTCTTTACTACATAAAATATTAATGAGCAAACATTCACAATGGTCCATGAATCATGATTTTAATTTTGACAGACTTTCCTAAATTCTATCTTCAAGTTTGTGTGACTTAAATTTTGAATAACAAATTTCTGTGAAACAGATGAGAAGATTTTATCATTTTTTGCAGGATATTATATGTAACGTTCAGTAAATCACGGTACAATCAGCAAAATAATTTTTCGTGAGAAAGATATTTGATGATTTTGTTTTTTATTATGTAAAGTTTTAATATGCAAACATTCATAATGTTCCATAAATCGCGATTTTAAGTTTAATGATATAATTTCAAAAATCGTACCTTGAAGCTTGTATGACTCTCTTTAATTTTAGTGACAAATTTCTATGGAAAATATGAGAAGATCATTTATTGCAGTTACGACATTAAATGCAACGTTTAGCACATCACGGTACAATCAATGAGAATTCCTCGTGAAAAAGAAAAGAATAAATTTCGAAAAAGATAAATCTGAAAGTAATGCATACCTATATAGCTACGTGTTGACGGCGTTGTAATTCTATCTATATTTTTAAAGATTTTTAAATAAAATCTTGCAGAGACATGAGAGACAAGTTATGCAGATTGCAATTTGAGCATTGATCGCGTAAATACGTATGATGAACAATGAATTGTGTCACTAATTCGTAGTAAATAGTCAGTTATACCTATTTTGAGTCTAACATCTAAAGAATTAATTAGAACTATCGCGAGCATGCCTTTTCTTGACGCAATTTACAAAACTCTCTTTTCAAATTAAAGTTGCTCGCTTATTTTCGACGTAACGTATTCCCCATTTGATTCCTTGTCTTAATTACTGAACTGTATGCAGGATTTTAAAATTAAATTCGAAATAAATTCTTTATCCTAAGCAAAATCTGTTAGTAGCATAGCGGATTATCGCGGAGTCGCGAAGCGACGGCAGCTAGAACGCGTAGGACAAAATCACTCCGAGTCAGAGTAATGCGAGCGGCAAAGTAAGACGTAAACTAAAAAGTTTCTGAAGCATAGAATAACGGGACGAGTCCCGAGTCGTCCATGCCGGACAGCCATGACCAGGCAGACGTGAAGCCTGAGGAGCCAGGGGTGCTAAGCCGTGAATCCTAAAAAGTGTCCGCAGCTTACTCGGCTAGTGTTACCCGCGCGACGCTCCTTTCTCACCTCAACGTTGTACCCCCTTTGCGCGGAGGATGCACGCGTCCCCCTTTACGCGCACAAGGGCGTAAAGTCGGCATCCTAGTCCTTCGTTTTCCACTTTTAGCCTCTCGTTGCGTTTCGTCCGCTTGCCCATCCTTGTTTTGACAAAATCTTTCCCGCAAGCAAACGCGCCTTCAGTGCTCTCAGAATTGGCCCTGACTTCAAATTTCAAGAATATAATGCGATTTTGTAAAAATAGAGAAAGATCTGAAACTGTTGTGTCGCGAATTATGGCTGTGGCCTATGTCTTTCAGAATGTAAAAATTATTACATTCTGAATATTAAATAATTGTAGCGTATGACTCGATTCTCGGGACAGTTCTCGCACTACCCTGATTAAATTAGCTCCATGAAAGCCGTAATGAATTAAATTAAACGAGATAAGCTATTAATCCTCAAAGATTTTTATAAATATCTATATTTATTATAATTTTTTAAATAAAAATTGATTAACTAAGAAAATAAAGATATTTTCAGATTTTATTTTATTTTTAATCTATTTTATCACGAAAATTGCCAAGGTTTTTATCAGCTACGTCTTATAAACGAGAACTGCGCAGCATTGCACGGCCGAATGTAGCCAAAGCGGCCGAACTCCCTTGCTGTCTCTACCTTGCATCGATGTTCCTTGAGCCACGTTTCTGACCATGAGAATGCTATATGTCTCTGTGCAAATTTGCGAAAATTTTCGCTTATTATACAGTATCGATTTGTACTAACTGTAAGATACATACGGTGCTGACGACAATTTACAATCTTAATTTTATATACCTTGCGCGGAGAGCAAGATTTCTCGTAATCTTTATTTATATTTATTCAATATCATATTATATAATTATATCTACTGATGACAGCAGGTTGGAGTTTTATTCGAGTCACTAACTTAATAATGACATGCGTATTAATGCACATTTCTTTTGCGAAGTCAGGAAATTTTACAATATAATTGTGTGGGCACGGTAATTAACAATTTAGGATGCACGGAATGGTATTATTATGTAAGCAAAGAATAGAGAAAAAATTTTCATACATGGTTTCTCCATTAAAAGTGCAATATTTTCAATTTCTTTCTGCATTATATTTATACTGATAAGCGAACGCACGTTTATGTGATGGAAAATAGGAACTTTATTAAAGCTGATATTGTTATAAGTTGCTGATACGTATCGCGTCGATAAAATAACATTGAGAAAATTTATAATCAATGACAATTAAATGATCGTTTATCGTTTGCACACTATTCGTGTAATGCATGTAGCAAGAATGTCACGTTGTACTAATTTTTTTAATGTGCGAGCATGGAAAACGTGTAAACATGCGAAACAAAAGCGAAAGACAATATGTAATCCCGAAGGAACCCTGTGCACGGAAGTCATCGGTGCTATCTACGAGAATACCACGTCGTGACGATCGTCACGATCACGTAACGTGGTAAAAGATGTACAAATTAGGTCGACCTAATGCCGGATCCCACTATTTACCGAACGGAGTACTTGCTTCACGTCGGTATGTATGTGGGGTACGTTTTAGGGATTCACCTCTTCACAATATCATTAAACACCACTACCACTAGCACCACCAGCTACCGCTGCGGCTGCGACAAACGGCAACGTGGCCAGGTCAGAGCCTAAACTCTTATGTAACTTGTATGTCCTTCGTAGGAAGGCTTTACGCAATCAGCAAAAACACAACGTCGCAATTGTCCTTGGGATGAAAAGGACCCGGATCGCTTTCGCAATGGAGAATACTCTCTGCCCTGAAAACAAATCTATTGGATACATCCATAGCTTGAATATGTCTGTGTTCGTTGAATAGCAAACAATTAGAATATTAGAATGTTTCCATCTGAAAAATGAAATATGAAAAGATAAAATCGCGATTGTAGTATTATGCGCAAAGATGTGTGATCATTGTGAATGTATCTGGCGATTTTTGAGGAAGCAATGTTTCATTGCGTCAATGTAAATTTAGCGGTAAACGAAGACGATTTCTTTGCTTTAAATTTTTCGGAAGATAACACGGTGATAGATACGATTTGTCACAAGATTGAGGACATAGATGATCGGACGTGCAGACAGGCCGCTGTTATTCGATCGGCAAACTTCAGTAAGGCAAATACTATTTCGTCCGTAATTCCTGTGCCCTTATTTCCGAAGAAACACGTGTCTTGCAGCCTTAAAGCAGAACGTCCATTGGCCCCTCTCGTCTAAAGCCACTCTGCCATTGGTCGATGGATTAGATGACCATGTGGTGTCGCGCTATATAACCAAGGGTGAACTAGGAAGGTATCGGCAGTTGTGCTCGACCGATGGCGGACGGAAGAGATGCGAGCGTTTTCCGAACGACTTGCGCGCGAACTTGCCCCTCGCGGAGTAGTATCATCACGGTACCCCAAGGGGAGATCCTTCGACAGTGCAATTCGCAAAGTTCCACGATTTCTGCCTTTTCGTCGATCCTGCCGACCTGAAGAATATATTTCAACCGCAACACATCGCCGTGTCGCCAAGAATCGCTTTGAGAAATATTATCTGCGACATCTTCCGACGAGGGGAAGGGGGGATATACATATAACAAAGTGAATAAAAGAACGATGATGAGTCGAGCGATACGTCGTACATCAGCTGGTGCCACAGATCTATTTCATGATTCTACGAACCCTGGTCATCGATTCGAGAATCTATTTCAGATTCTAATTCGATCTTCGATCGCGACGAAGGGGATACTACTTGAAACATTTAAAAATTGTTCGAAATTAGTTCAGTTCAGAAATCTGTAACTGATACGTGTCATCTTTAGGATATGTGAGTAATCCTCATTTACGCGCGATGAACGTGTAGCTTTGAAAAATTTGCCTACGCAATCAACTTAACAATTCAAGCAAACCATTTCTTCGTTCTTTAAGGTCGACCTTGCGATTCGATATTAACAGCCGGAAATTATTTTTAGCACCGTAGTGTCGATAATTTTCGCCGACATCGCCGAACTGTAAGATCGACTTTCCTAACGGGGTGGTATTAAATGACGGAGAATAGTTCTTAGCGTAACGCTACTGCAAACGGCAGTAGGTCTGTCGTACAGGCGTACCACGGTTAAGAAGATCGAATGTAATGAATTTTGTATTCAAGCTGAACTGTCCTATCGGCCTATAGAATCGCCAGATGTCCAGTCCCCACAACTTACTTTATCGTGAAAACGCGTTTTTCATTGATATTCTCTGGTACCGTGTTACTTGCTTCTAAATCTGGTCGAAAGCCCTTTCTATCGTTCTTATTCTTGAATTTTCTTATTCTTGAATGAAATTCAAAAATACAACGATGGGGAAGATGAAACAAACGAAAAACGAAATAGAATATGTTTACATTCCTTAATATCTCTATCTCATTTTGGTGATTTCCATATAATAGTTTTATATATTTTAATAAGATATTTAAAAAAACTTTTTTTATTAACGTGACTAATTAGAAAAAATTTTTAGAGGACTATCTTATTAAAATTGTGAATCAAGTAAAGGAACGTGACAGTAAAGGAAAGACATTCTTGACAGACGCTGTATAAAAGTAGTTGCACTTTCATGTATTTCATTTATTCATCCGTAACGCTTATACATCCTTGACTTCTACTACTCAATCTTTCTAACGATCACACATGATAGATGACAAAGATATATTAAACTAGCATTAAATAAGGCCAAAAGATCTTGAACGCCGTTAAATGCCAAATCGGAAATCTTCAGGTTGCAATGATGGCGTCATATTACTTACAATAAGATATTTATTCAAATATTGAATGGCCTACATCTGTTAAGATGTACATGAAGGATTGACTGCATAAGTTTGCATTTATCAAAAAGATATTTAGATAACTTTCTAGTCTTATATATCAAGCACAAAGTGTATATATATTGTATATCAAAATTCAATACCATTACAAAATTCTGAACCGTGTGAATTGTTCAGTATATAAAGAAAAACACGAAACACATTTTACTATTTCTCGAAGACTGTAGAACAAGACATTTGCATGAAAACTTAATCATAAATTACAATAATTACTAAATCTTCGAAATCTTGTCTGCTTCACCGTTTGTTTAGCAAATGTAGGTCGTACTTTTATTTAAAACATGATTTTCTTTAAACATTATTGCCGATAGAATGATAATAGCCACCTATTATATAAACTGTTTTGTGTTTCCTTCATAAAGGGGATATCAAAGATAATGTGCGAATTGCGCGAAACATCTCGTGTGAGTTTAGGCACGTGGATCGAATCGGATCCAATTGAGCAGAACTGACTAGAATGCCGTAAGATGCAATATGGGGCAATATATTGGACCCCAATGCAGCTGCTGGCCACTGCACAAGATTAGAGATAACACTCTTGTGCGTGTGACAGCGACTATCATGGGGCTTCCATACATCACACTTCGACGTTGGAAATCATCACGAGAAGTGGAAGCCCCGAATAAAGAAACACATCAAGTATTATAACTATTATATAATACTTAATTATTACAAATATAATGATTATAATAGATATTACAATTATTTGTCGTTGAAGGTATATTGTTCGTTATTTTTTGGAGAATTGTCAGTATGTAATAATTCTAATAATAGATAAAATAACGCATGAAAGTACGTTAAGTAAAATATTTATTCCATGAAAATAGAATATTTTTAAGAAATATGTTATTACTTTCATGGAACATTATTATATGTGACTGACTGCAATATCTATTGCACGTTGATTTTTACTAAAATGATAAATTAATACAAAGAAGATTCGGCAGCTCGAAAATTTCTAAAAATCTGAAACTTTGCAGAAATAAAATAAGTGTGAACCTAATTACAAGTAATTTTCTGTTTTGGCTAAAATAATTATAAGAGTGAAAACATCTCTTTAAAGAAAATTTTACTTACGGTATTTTAATTAATATTTCAGAGACTATAATAAGAGATATTAAAAAAGTATTAAATACAAACGTTCATAGTCTACAACAATATGATAAGAAATTTAAGAAAACGTTTTTAAATGTTTTCTCCACCATCTCTTTAATCCATTTAAATTTTTATTATTCGATAATAACCAAATATAAATCATCTTATACATTTTTTACAACCATGTATATGTACTCGAAATTATAATTTTTTAAGAGATAAAATTAATTGTTAATATCTAAAAACATATAATTTTTATACATGTTGTAAAGAACTGGTGATACAATTTATATTTTTATTGTCAAACAATAAATATTTCCTGGATTAAGAGAGTGGTAAAGGAATGATAAAGGAATGGCGAAGGAAATATTAAAAAAAAAAAGTATTTTTTAAATCTTTTATCATATTGTTGTAGGTCAAAACCTATGAACCTATAAACTTTTGTATTCAAAACTTTTTCACATCTGTTATGCTGACACAGCCACTTTAGCACAATCGAATAAAACACACATAGAAATTTAGTGCTCTTTTGTTGTTAATTTATTGCTCTATTCCGGATTTTGTTGTCGTAGCCATTTTGAAAAAAAAAAAACAGTGGCTGTGCTAGCTTAAGTTTAAGTTAGAACAGCCACATAAAAAAAATAGGATTTAAAAAAACAATGACATATTTATTTAGTGCTATTTTGTTGTTCTATTCCCAAATTCGTTGCACCTCCCCTACCATAAGAAAACTACCCCTAATTAATCCCACCTTAGCATAACACTTCAAAAATTCCAGTTTAAAAAAATATCTGGATGGATTATATTATTTTGATTTTGTTGCTTTACATTTTCGTCGACTCCGATTTTGTTGCTCCGCTCCTATTATCAGAAAACTGCCTATAGAGTTACTCCTATCTATTATAGTTCAACACCTTATTCAAATTTCAACTTGAATTTCAAATAAAATCTCGACGAATTATATCATTTTGAATTTGTTACTTTACATTTTTGTCGACCCAATTTTGTTGCTCAGTCCTTATCAGAAAACCACCCCTAGTTATTCTGTCTAGCACAACACCTTAAAAAGTCAAATTTCAAGAAATATCTCGATGGATTATATTATTTTGATTTTGTTTCTTTACTATCAAAAGTTAAAGCTCTCCGAGAAAATTAGGTATACAAAAACAAGACAAATGAGAGCCAATACGCACGTTGGTCGGGCGACGGTTACAATAAAAAATTAATTAAAAAAAGAACAAACGTTCCGGTCTCTTGATTTGGACCTTCCTCAGTGTGATAAAAAGGATCAAGACATTCAGTTGTGATAAAAACGTATCCGAAAGGTCGTAGAATCCGAAAATACAGTCATGATACCAATGTCAAAGGTTCCAAAATCGCAACATGATTGTAAGAGTACCGACGTTATTCGTCGACTGTTGCCTTAATTAAAAAGAATAACATTTTTAAATGTTCTTTTTTTTAAATGTTATTCTTTTTAATTAAGGCACATCGACGAATGACATCGATACTCTTACAATCATGTTGCGACTTTGGAACCTTTGACATTGGTATTTATACGACTGCATTTTCGTTTGTTATTTTTTTTTATTAATTGTTTATTATTGTAACCGTCACCTGACCAACATACGTATTGGCTCTCATTTGCCTTGTTTTTGTATACTTAATTGTTACTTTATACATTTGTGTCGACCCTGATTTTACTGCACCGCCGCTATCATCAGAAAACAATCCCTAATGACTTCTATCTAGCACAATACTTTAAAATTCAGTTTAAAGAAATATCTTGACAAATTATTTTAGATTAATTTTGTTGCTTAACATTTTCATCCACTCCGATTTTGTTGCTTCGCCTCATCAGAAAACTATCCCTAGTTACTCCTAATCTATTACAACACCTTATAACTCAAATTTCAAATAAAATCTCGACGAATTATATCATTTTGAATTTGTTGCTCCACATTTTTGTTGGCGCCGATTTTGTTACTCAGCCTCTGTCATCAAAAAACTACCTCAAGTTAGTCTATCTTGCACAACATCTTAAAAATTCAAATTTCAAGAAATATATCAATAAATTATATCATTTTAATTTTGTTGCTTAACATTTTTATCAACTCCGATTTTGTTCCCCGCCCTTATCATCAGAAAATTATTTCTAATTATCTAGCACTACATCTTATAATAACATTTTCAAGGAATATCTCGACGGAAATCACATCATTTTAATTTTGTTGTTTTACTTTTGTGATAATAGATAGGGGTGGAGCAACAAAATTAAAGTGATATAAATAATCCATCAAGATATTTCTTTAATTACTGGAATTTTTAAGGTGTTGTGCTAAGGTGGGATTAATTACAGTTGGAAAATTTGTGTTAAATATAACATAAATCACATGTCCCAAACGGTTCACTCAAATTTTTGTGTTAATTTAAAATAATGTGTTAAATAGTAACACCAATACTATGTTAATATTTTTACAGAATAGAAATGTAATTTTGATCGTAATTTGAAGTTAATTGTGTGTATAATTAATATAACTTTTATGTTAAATCTTATGTTGAATTATCTCCACTTCTGTTATAGAGTAAAATCAACACTCTTCTTCTGTTTCTATATATATATATATTAAATACTATAAATTCTATTAAATTCTAATACATTTAATAAATACGTTTAAATTGTGTTATTTTAACATATCTTTTAAATTATTTTAATAATTTTACATTTTATATTTGTTAAATTCAATTAACATAGTAGACATATATTCAATCTACACATGTATATATTGATTACTCTATACACAAAAACTTTAACCAGATTTTTTCACAAAAATACAAAAATTTTCTAAGAATACATAGGGATGATTTTTTCATGGTAGAGGTGATGTAACGAATTTGGGAATAGAACAAAAAATTAGCAATAAAATAGCACTAAATAAATATGTCATTGTTTTTTTAATCTTGTTTTTTTATGTGGCTGTGCTAACTTAAACTTAAGCTAGCACAGCCACTGTTTTCTTCAAAATAGCTGCAGCAACAAAATCTAGAATAGAGCAACAAGTTAACAACAAAAGAGCACTAAATTTCTATGTATATATGTTTTATTTGTGCTAAAGTGGCTATCAGTATAATAGACATTATTTTTTCAATATCTCTTAGTCTCTGAAATGTTGATAAAAATATGAAAAGTCAAATTTTCTTTGAAGATATTTTTTCACGTTTAGAACTGTTTACCAGCCGAAATAAGAAATTGCTATGTAATTAAGTTTACACCTGCCGTATTTTATTTTTGCAACGTTTCAGATTTTAGAAATTTTTTTTAAAGGTTACCGAACCTTCTCTGCAAGTTTGAGAAGAAAAATTAAAAATACTTAAGTAAATAAAATTTGTTATTTCAGATTTATTTTAACCCTTAAATGCCACACCTCTCAAGAATCTCGTAAATGACATGAGGGGTCTAAAAGACCCCAGCATGAAAAATGTCTCCTTACTCCTTGATTTTTTTATCTTTAGTTATAAAAAATTTTTTCAATGTTGTTCAAGGCTTAGAAAAGAGAATAAAATGCTTATATTGTTAAAATTTCAATTTCAACATAGTATAAAAAATAATTAAGTAAACTGGGTACTGCTAAGTGTACAAACGGGTAGGTCAATCACTCAACTATCATCAATGGGAGCATGAGCTCCATTTTTGGCAAGAACATTTGAAAACATTTCATTCTAAAGGGTATGGGAACCGCTAGATTCCACGGGGCATTTAAGGGTTAAAGTATTAAATCTAAGAAAGATAATATATTTATCTTTAATATTTTTAATTTAAATTTTTAATTTTTAAAATATTATAATATTATAAGTAGTTGACAAGAATAAGTGATATATTTTAGTGTTACATTTATTATAATTGCAAATTCAAATTTTTAAGTACTGTAAAGTTGTAAAGTTGTTTTAAAAAAAGATGCTTATAGCTTGGTATATTGTTTAAAAAGTGAAAGTCAAGAAGCGGATAGGAGAAAGTCGCAAAGAGAAGCGCGAGCGTATAAGCTGAACGCTGAATAAACATATTTATTAATTCTTTACAAATTAATATTTCGCTCTCAGTAATTCGATCAGCTTGGAACCCAAGCTATTACTTAATACCTATTAGAAAAAAATTTTTAATTCTTCGTGGTTCTTTTATTATATTTCTTGCTATATATTTCGATATATGCGTGTATTTTAATACATATATAATGCGTATTCTCTGATTCTCCTGTTTTTCCTATTACATAATAAAATAAAATTCCGTTTTGATTTCTGACACATATATATTGTATACATTTTATATATCTATATTTAACATATTGTTTATATCATTTTAAAATAAAGATAAAAATAATTTAAGACACCGACAGAAGATGCACAGCAACGGAATTGTAACATTCCTATTAATTTGTAAAATAAATCTATATAAATGAAATTAATGTCCAAGATAATTAATATTTTGTAAAATAATCATTGCGCGCATTTTATATTTTGTCTGTTAAATAAGTGTTAAAAAGGAACAAAATTAATTTCTAAATATAAATAATCGCAATTGTTAAATGTCATCATATATTTCAATTAATTCGATTTTTCACATAATCAATCAACGCCCATAAGCCCATTGTGCAGGCAATACTACGATCTTACGGAGTTGACTTGACCGAACTGTCGCGCGCATTTGCATTACCGACGCGAGGTATTGTATCCGGAGATGCTACGATCGCACGGAGTTCACTTGATGGAACTGTCGCATTACCGACGCGATACCGACACTGTATTCAGTAACACTAACGATATTATACTAACGATATTATACTGCTATTATTTTACGATATTATTCGTATACATAGCATATGTATATGTATTATACATATGTCTATGTCCAAAACGATTATGGATTTTCTGTTAGGTGCAATCATATAAATCCTCGATATTGCAGTGAATGAATCAAATTGCGCTTGGGAGCTTTGGAATGGCAAAGACCGTGATAAATAATAAATAAATAAATATGCCCACCTGTATGTAATTGTTCCACCGACACCCGATGCATCTTCTCTGGTCTCCTTCTCCTCTCTTGTCTCTCTCTCTCCGTTGCCACTCACGACATACTCCTATGCTCACGATTCATACAATTTACGCACGAACGCACTCGTGCAACGCTCGTTCGCGAAAACATAAATTAATCGCATTAAACCATTAAAACATACCGACCACGGCGACCGCGCGGCACTTTGTATGGTCGATGTGACTTTATCACATCACAACGAAAAAATACGCTCGCGTAAAAACACGATCCTTTCGACTGAATTTAAAGTAAAGGCGGAAAATCCGCCTGTCATGTCATCGCGAAGAAATTCGTAAATAGCACGGTCACGTCGGTCACACTGCACAATTTCAAGCAGCAGGATCAACTATTGATCAACCACATTGGGTGAATGCTGGCAATGCTGAATCAGCTGAATGCTGCACCTGTTGCTCCCATCTGCACTTTAGTGCACTTTTCGCGCTTTTAACGACAGTAAGTATAATACAATCACGTTTTGCAGCAACTATTATCTCGTATTATGATATAATTAAGCGATATCCGAACCATATGACTCCACATATATATTTTTCTTGCATTTCAGCTAGACTTAAACTAAATATATTTTGCGAAATACGCATTTTATAAAAAAGAACTATATAATATAAGGTAATGTAAAATAAATTCTCTCCAATGTACGAACACCGAATCTATACTACGCAATTGTCAAATACTAAACTACGATTAAATTACAGTTCATTACAGTATTAATTATAGCTGTATTTGTTAAATAAACGCGTCGCGATGCCACTCGACTCAGAATACCCATTAATGCCCACCAATGTCCACTAATTCCTAATAATTTCTAGCAATGCCTCGACGAAATGCCCTCAGCAGTTTACCCCTCCCGTAATACTGTATTCATGTTGATGAACCTGCAATACAGTCTTGCAACACGCGATCTTTATCAGATGGTGTTATGGCCCGTTGTATACGCATACGAATATAAAAAAAATTTTATAGCAGCAAAAGAACTTCGAATTCCCATCGAATTTTATTTAGCTTTAACTTCGCAGAGACCTATATTATCCATCCCTACTAAACTGTCCGACCAAGTCTCGATATGTACCACGCGTCTGTTCGCGGGCGCTTCTTCTACTTGTGTACCTTCTTTCCCCCTAGCAAGGTTTCATCGATTTTTTGGGGATCGATTAAATTACGACAGAGAGAAAGACGTGCAAAAAGGACTTTTAAGCAATAAGAAATAATAATATGAGAAATATTGATACGAGCATAAAATGAGAAAACGTTACCGATAATGAAGTTTACCGTAGATAGGTTACCTATGTTAAATGTGCGACGTAACATCGACATATGCCACGTGGCTGACTCGGCGGGTTTGTTCTACTTGACTTGTCGTTCTTTGCTTTTGAGATAAAACAATTACTTTGCATTATTATGACTTTTTTTTAGTAAAATTCCTTTAATTTATGTAATTCTCTCATTTCAATTTCAAAAAAGATTTAAAACTTATTTTCGTTTCTCTTAACCCTTTCGTTTTTCATTGTAGCCATAATATGGTTACGTATTCAGAATTATGAAACAAATTATTACTGCCATCTACTTTTTTATATGAAAATATATATTAATTCTTTTTAGTGTTGTACTAGCTATAAAAATTTTAGGTTGACACAGACAGCATGTTCTGATACGTATATTTAAAAACTTCTAAAAATAAGGGTAATTATCATCTTTAATTTATTTATTGCCATCACGGTTTACTGATGAGAATTATTATAAATTAACACAATAAGAGTTCACAAAATTATAACTTTTTTAAAAATTTTAAGTGGATTTACTAGTAAAAAATAAAAAAAAGTTTTTATTACGTATAATAACTTACAATACAAATGATTATACAAAGTTGCAATGAAAATATAATTAAATAATTTGTTGCAGTTATTGAACAATTCAGAGAGAGAGAATTAATTTTTTCATATAAATTATCTAGTAATATAATATCATGATACTACTCTCATGTTTATAATTAATAATAAATGTTTTCCTTATTTATCTGAACGTATAATTTTAATGTTGATAATAATAGCGCTTTGCACGTAATGCGATATTATATACGTATATTGGAGTATTACAGTACTATGCTATAGTGTAGTTCGTATGTAACGAAATATTACTAATCCTTGTGTGGATAATGATTATTATATTAATAAAACATTAAAGTGGATTATATGCTGATATTTATAAATGTAAAATTGTCAGTGCTAACATATCCTATATGATTAATGCTGTAGAAAGGAATCACGTTTGACATTTTTTGCAGATAAGAGATGTAATGTTCCACGAGTCTCTCATAGCACACGCAACTTCTACTCTTGAGCCAAGAGTTTCATTGAAATTCGATGGTGACATTACGCCGATACGATTGTGTTACGATCAGGCGCGTCGACGTTTCCGACATCGTTACCGCGTTTAGTGCCAAACAACAGCTGCAAACGCGAGAAATTCAGAAGGTGCCGATAATATCTCAGTTTTTTTTCTCCCCACCCCGAGCTGCGCGAACGGGATATTAATTTTTACAAGATTTGATTGTGAGACATAAGCTTCTCATTTTTCGTTGCATCTAGCTATCCGTTACGTGTATTCGACTTGTCTCCGAGAGTGACGCATGTTTTTATTCGAATTAAATCTTTCGCGCAATGCGATATAACAAAGAGTGAAATGATGCTTGTCAAAATTAAACATATATTTGATATGTAAATGTAAAAATATGAATATAATATTTTGGCCTGTACTAATATGAGAAAATTAACCCGCTTGAAATTATACATCTATTATATGCATATCAGAACGTTTTTAAAAACGTGCGTATAAAAATTCTATAAATCTATAGAGAATACATTTACTAAATATTGCTCTTTTGATTCTATTAACGTTAATAAACCATTTCATATCGGTTCTTAATAGCGGCATTTTAATTAGTGACGTTCGAGAGCGAACGAGTTCAAGACCGCTCCGTTCTTGTCTCATAACAGCCACAGTAATACGGTGAGCGAGATCAGAAGGCGTTCCGGCGAACGAACGGGTAAGCCTAGCGACGTAGCAAGCGGGCTCAGCTCCGTTTTCAGTTTCCGATTATTTTTGGCAACATGCAGAGCGGGCAGAACACTCGCCTAAAAATGCTTACGACCAATGGCGCGTCGCCATTGGTCGTACTTGTACCACGTGAACGGTAGCCCACGATGGAGGTTCACGAAGTCGACTAGGTATCCACGATGGCACAGTCAGCTGCCTAAGGTCCAGTTGGCCAGTCGCAGCCAGCGAGCTTTCTCCACAAGGTAAGCCTACTTCCCGTATAGTCCTCGCGATTGTCCTCGCTATTGTCGCAGCGCGAGGGGTGTCCCGGAAGGCATCGATCGTCCCCGTGTTCTTCAGGAGGAAGCCTGGAGAACCTTGGGATAGGAGAGAGAAAAATGGAACGTTCGCGATTTCTTCTTTCAGAGGAATGAGTTGTTGCTCTTGAAACGCCATTTCGATATTCGAGGAAAATTGTTGAGAAGTTTTTCGCGTTCGAGTGTCAGTGTGAAAACGAGTGGCTGGTACAAAAGATACTTTTCAAGGTTGTGACGATTGATTCGCCCAAGACTCCCGAGACAGTGACTGATCGGCGATCATCGACGAGCAATCGCTCGTCTTCAAAGTGACGCGCAGTTGAAAGTGATGGACGAGAACTTCTTCCGTTTAAGGTTTCCGTTGATCGGTTATTCGGAGTACTTTGGCAAAATACGTGTGCAGCGATTATATCATCTCTTCTTTGGACTTTTTTATTTTATATTTTAATTTTAATTAAAAGAAATTATAGAATTTTGTTTCCATTCAATGGACAGTGTTAGATCATCATTAAGATTATTTCTTTCGTGATTAATTTCCTTGGGCTTTACAATTTTTCAACGAAAAGAAAATATTTGTATTACTATTATCTTCTTTAACGAGATTCAACAACGTAGAACATAGCTTTTCTTGACCAGGACTTTTTTTAACTGTCTCACATAATTTAATGAGATTTAGCGAGGTGTCTATTTTTACGGTGCTTGCCTCTTTGATATCGGAGATGGTACGTGCGTCTCGATAGGATACGTGTCTCGGAATGGTTCGAGCGCGAGGAAATCTATACTTAGCAAAGGCGATCGTCCATTACAAACGTAAAAGAAGGCTCTGCAGCAAGTACGGACGGTTAATGGATGAAAGGAATTTGATCACTCTACAATTTTTATAAAATTTCGATACCTCGTACAATATTCTCGCATACAATATCGTGACAAGTTCGTATATTAACGTCATTCATGACGCAAGGCAACAAAATTATATCCCGATTATGCAACGCTCGCTCGAAATTCCACATCAGTCGTGGGACGCTCCGTGCAGAGATCAAAGGACAGAATATACATATATATATATATATATATATATATATATATATAAACTAAAAGCGTTATAACATTTTGGAATATTTTTTCAAAACTTAATTTTGTGAAAATAGCTTATAACTTACAGAGAATATTTCTTATTACTTGGTGGCAATTTCTATAGAAAAAAAACGGTATATTGGGAAAATTATTGTGCATTACTTTCTCAATTAATAAGCAAACGAAGGTGAACAGTAATTATGTAACGAGCAAGCAGGGAAAAGTGCAAAATAACGAAAATATTCACAAAGGACCGTTCCATTTAAGTATCATTCCGCACTAATGACATCTTGTTTCACCGTTGTCGAGTGTTCGTTACGACGCGACGTCGCGTTACGTTTCGCTTGTATAACCGTGATGTTCCTAAGTATTTTTGGAATGCGGAATGTCGCTGGAGAGACGAGGTACAATCCATCTTCTTGAGCGTTTTGGAGCTCCGCGCGGCAACGAGAGCGCGTCATGCAAGCGCCGCTAAATGCGTAATTGTTATCTGCCTAACCGAATTGCACAATTTCGGATGCGCGCATACAAGTTTACCTATATAAGTTATCTGTTTTGAAACTTCGTTGGGTCCTGCGCCTCGTCTCTCACGGCGCGGCGGGATATGTCCTGGCAAGTCGATACTTCGCATCGGGGCGCAATTCCGGGAGTCTCTCGCTAATAAGAGGGATCGTCGCGTCTCGCGCGATATTTTCCTCTCAAGCACCGTCATCTCCAAATGTCATTCGCAAATAGCGCAACGTGCTGACGTGCATATTCGTCGGCGAGCTCCTCTCTGTCTCTCTCTCTCTCTCTTCCTCTCGTAAAGACGTGCACGACTTTGTTTATCTGCTTGCCTCGCCGTTTCGACATCGAATTCAGTAGGAGCCGACGCCGACGCCGACGCCGACGACGAGATATCTACCGTGGTCGTTGCATCCAAATTTGGATCGTCGACGTTACCCGACGTCCCGACGACGGCACGTCGCGGAAAGTGGGGACGGGCCGACGTCTATTTTCGCGCGCCGGATATTCTATACCGTCGTCGCACGTCGCGTCGTGCGAGAACGTTATATCCCGCGCTCGCCTTTTCGCCCCGCAACACGCGTTAAGCGGCGAAATCTACGCGCGTGAGCCGCATGATTTATCGGCATGGCGGTCGAGAATCGATCGTGTGCCTTGTCGCCTCGGCTCGACGGAGACACGTCGATCAATTTCTTCTGGTTATCCGCTATTATTTCCATCACGCGGGCGAATGGACGTCCGAGCCTCTGCGTTCACCGTCGACGTCATTCCGCCATTATTTTCGTTCGCTCCATTTGCGCGACCGCGGCGTTATACGCGTCGCAAAAAGCGCGGAAGCGTTTGATGACCGCTGAACATTTCACACGCAAATACTTGGCGTTGCACAGGCTCACGTTCGATCTTGTTTTACGCGATGCTAGGGGACCCTGATTGCAGGCGCCTATTTATTTTAACGACCGAGAGGGTTCTGATGGTACTATTAATAGCGTGTCCCAAGGTTTTCAACTACTATACATATATGACAATAAACGTTTGCACCGTTTTCTATTTATTTTTTTAGGTAGACGCGCGTAACAACAAGACACCACTATGGCGGACGACGAGGTTAGGTGCGTATTCTGATCTGGATTTTTTAAATCGCGTTTTTTGGTGTCTTTATTCATTATTTAAAAGCCCAACGATCGAGGAAGGACCGTGGCATGCAGTGCGTAAAAACGCGTATAGGATATTTCTTAATGTTACGTTCTCTTTTTCATATTTATCTTTTGGTGGATTTTCGCTGCTGCCGATCTTCACATTTGGACAACGGAACCGCTGAAATACCACGCACATCCTACGCGTTGAACTCGTGCAGTAAAATTAGCATTACTGTCGAAAGGTATGCATTGTTTGTGCTTTCTGTGTTTCTGTGAGAGTTAGCATAAACTGTAGTTTTAGAAATGATAGTATAGACCTTGTCAATAAAAATAGAACAGCGGTTCTACTGAATGTTAATTCCTACCGAATGTTTCTACCGAATCTTTCAATTCGCTCGGAAAGTGTATTTGATGGTCTCTAATTTTAATATCTAAATTAAGCACATTACTTTTCAATTATTATTATTATTGAGCAAATTAATAATTTTATAATTTTATTATTCCTAGAGTACAAAATCAATTCTGTGCCGCAGATATTTTATTGTAACAGAGACACGCCGTTTTGAGAAAATATAAAAATTCGGTCTCAAATACACGTTTCTATTAATAAATCATTTACTTCAACATTATACTTCTTTACGTCAAGCTTTTATGGGCAAAGCTCCGACTCCGAGGACTTCGAGCAGACCGAGCCTCGATTTTTTCCTTCTACAGTGACATTTTGAAGTTGAAGCAGCTTAGTAGAGGATATAGATGGTGGTCAAGGATGAACCACATAGTTTGCGCGTTCTAAAAAAGATTTATATGCTACGTAGAATGACGAGGCGATCACAGAAGTTCGCTTCTCGTCGTGATTATCCTTCATTCCTTTTTTTCTTTCCACAAGAAACTTTCCAACGCTCTTCCAATATTCCTCAGCCGTTTCATTCTCCGACGTACTTTCATTTTTCATTTGTTTTGTAGTTTGATGTTCATTTCATTTTTAATATTCAATTTCTGTATCTCGAAAGAACCCTCGGAAGATTCTTGAGCGGAGATTTTCCAGCGGTTTGGCGCGCGGTGACTTTCATCTCTGCGTTCTTAAATAAGCAATTCATTCCCTACGCTCTTTACCTTGACAATTGTGACAGCATTCCTGTGCGTAACGTCCACCTCGCGGACGACAATTTTTCGTTTGTGCGTTGGGATAGAGTTTTCTTTCGTATATAATGAAGCCAATTTGCGCGCGGCGCGAATCGCAAATGTAAAAGTTAATGAAGGTTTTTGGACCCGCGTAGAGAGGGAACATATATTCCGCAAATTTCACCGTAAAATTTCCGCTCTGTAGGAAACGGGAAATGGAACTGGTCGTATTACGACCGACATGTCCGTTGTCTCCGTTATATGCTCTACGGCTCGACTTTTTGTCTGATTTATCGCCACACTCTCGCCCTTATTTCGGCATTATTTAACGCGGTTCTCTCTCCACTTTTCTTCCGTATCTCTTTGCCTTACTTTATATCTCTTCTTTCCCGCTCGAGCAAGATATTTGTCACTCACAAGTTATCCTTACAAAGCCTTTCCAGATTTTCAATTGCAGATTCAAGTCCACTTGTGATCCTTGATTTGTCGATTTCAGTGTACCGTAATAATTTATATCTCACCCTGTACCTTTATCGTTACCCTTTCCAGATCGATTTCTCTCCTTAGGTTATATTTATAAAATGGTCCGTCCGCTCGTCGCGGTTTAACTCCTTTCGCTCACGATGGCACGAAAGAGAAGAAATTTTATCTTTGGAACGAGAAAATATTTGATATTTGTCAGTATATATCGCGAAGCAAAACTCAGCCCAACTGTAATGGAGACAGTGTCTACCAAAGATCGGCAGAACTTCCATTTTCTGATTAAAACCGTTACATGAACATAATTTTGCAGACGGTTCGTTTATTCGGAGTCACGAGCGTTAACTTAGCAATGCCGACGCAGGGAACGTCTCCCTTATACAAACTTTCTATTGATAATTACAAAGTTTGCATTATATACCGTGTCAAGTGTACAATTAAAGTTATTTCAGTTTCATTTGTTCAAACAGGATGATACAAATTCCTAACATTCAGACCTTTTACAAAAGGTTCATTAAAGATTAAAATATTGTATAGTTTTGCAATACTTTAGAAGGTTATTATAATGTCGCATATTTATTTATCAAAGCAGATAATCAAAACTTGTATATCAAATAATTTTCATTCTTCGCTGTGCTATTGTGAGCAAACATTCAACAGCAAACATTCTCCCCAACAGTAAACATTGTCTTTGCTTTTTCTGCAATCAAAGCTAATTGGACAGCTATTATAGTAAATCACACAAAACTCCCGAGAGAACGCGCATCACAGACAAACATAAAACAATCAAACAGACTTGGGGTAAAGTAGATACCAAACTCGCATGTGGAGTGATTTTTGTTTTATGGCTCTTTTTGTGACGCTACATGATGTAATGCTTAATTTTTGTCTCGTTATACTTGTAAAAGTGTACAAAATATATAATATCACCATACAGAGTTCGCAGCACGCACCGCATATAGCAATAAATTCAAATCGACACTTTATATCGTAAAGAGGCTAATAAAAGTGCAAAGAAAAAAAATTGTCACATTCTTACTCGCACCTTAGAAATGTGTAATCATCATAATTATTAATAGCATTTATAACAGTAAACTATCAACGAATTTTTTAAGCGCACGACACGCTTATGTAACAACGTTATTCGCGGCGTTGGAATAACGTTTATTCGGAATGTCAAGGTAAAAAGTTGCGCGAAAATTCGCATGGTACCGCTTCTGTATATTCTGTATATGACTACGATTTATTTTTGATCTACACCCCGGTCGTTGAGATCTGCACAGCTTGTAGAAGGCAGAGCTAATGGTCGGCGCTGAGAGTGCGCGCGTAATGCCATAAACGAAACGCGGCAGTTTGCGCAAAACGATATTACAAGATGCTCGCCGGGTATGCCGGTTGTATAACGCTTAACAGCGACAAAGTTATATCACTTAAGACAGACTCCATTAGCTCTGCATCGTCATGAAACACGCGAAAACACGGTCGCTGCGCTAATGCTTTGTAAGGTATTCGTTGATGGCGAAATCTGGAACACCAAACGCGCGCGTAATCTTTTCGTCCTCTCTAACTCTCTAAGCTCTCTCTCCTGCTCTTTCATCGTCATTGAGAGAAATATCCTTTTTCACAGTCGAAAGGATCGCGCTGCAAAAAGTGTTTCAGATATCGCCGTACATGCGACCCACGACACAGAGAATATACTAACGAGAAATGTTCTTTCTCTCTTTTTTTTGCAGAGAAAGCGCATCGAGGATGTACGTAAGAGAGGAAACTAGCTATGAAACGTAGAGTCGCCTCTTAAAGGACGACCACTTACCAGGCGGATGAAAGGAATCCTTTCATCGGAACAGGGCTTACGCTCGTTTTATTACGAAATAAAATCCATTGCAAATATTCTAAATTAACGATATTAATTCTGCGAAAATAATCAGAAAATAATTACGGGGTAAAAGTAGAAATATGTAATATATATGTAGATGTAATATCCTTGTTTATGCTTTTACATTATATAACCAAAAATTTTAATATCAGTAAAGAGATGTAATCAATATAGCCCTATATGATAGGATTAATATTAGTGTTTATAGAAAAATCGATATTTTTATCTAGTATATCTTTTACTAAAACATATCAACATTGATGCTTTTCTAATATGCTTATTTTAAAGAATTAATATTACAGCAATTATTGTAAATTTCGTAGCTGCACTTGCTCTTAAGTTTAAGACTCGCGAAAGTTTAGTTGAAAGCAGAGGGACGGGAGTGCGAAAAATGTTAGATGAGTTCGAATTGCGCAACACTTTCCGAATTCGCGTTTTACGGGACGCTTCAGGGCTTTCTCAGATGAGATGTTTTAAGGGAGTTTCGCACGAAAAATGCAGGAAAAGAAGAGGAAACAGGCGGAGACCGAGAGGAAGAGGGCGGAGGTCCGCGCCCGCCTCGAAGAGGCTTCCAAAGCCAAGAAGGCGAAGAAGGGTTTCATGACCCCCGACAGGAAGAAGAAGCTTAGGGTAAGTCCGCTTTTTGTTTCTTCCCTCTTGAATTTTGTCACACGACCAAGTGGAGGTCTCACGCGGGACGTGGGATATCCTCTTTAAAAACTCGATCGCGACAAGTCGCCGCGAATCTTTCGCGTCATATTTCTCTTTTCCGCTAATGGAAACGGTGTTAATGCTCTGCGCCAGGTTTTCGAAAGTATGCTCTATATCGCATCAATACCCTCGCCGCGCCGCATCGAATGTTCATTATCGACAACCAAGTCGAGCTCCTCGTTCTCGATTTATCTCATTGCCTCATCGCACGCCATAATCTTCTGTCGCGTTGTTCGAGCAGCCGCGCGCCGCGCCGCCGGGCAATATCGCGATAATCCTCTTTGCACCCTTTGTGCACCGATTTTCGCGCGCGAAATATTTCTCGTAACGGCCACATCCATTCCTCTATTACTTTCTCTTATTCTTCTCGTTTCCCATCTCTTCGTCTTTCAATGTTCTGTTTTCCAGCCGCCCGGCGCGGAGCGTCCGAAACTTTCCCAAGTTTATCTCGTCTTTTTACCTTTACTTTATGGTCCCGCCTTACGTTCGCCATTCTGTTTCCATCGTCGCGCAACATCCTGCGGAACGTTCATGCACCTCTCTCCCTCTTCGATCCACGTTTTCTCTTCATGCACCGTCGCGAATACTCGCAGTTGCAATACATAAAGTTTTCCATGTGTATGCAGATTACCTCTTGGAGAATCTTTTCGCGTTTGCCGGCCCCGCCGGCATGTTATTTTCCCGTAAATCCACCTTCCTTCCTTTCGCTGCGTCAATATTTGCTATCCGCCGAATTCCAACCGACGTTATCTCGCCGTTGACCAAGAAAGAGAAAGGCGTTAGCCGTAAGCTTAAATTATTTCGTGAGTAAACCACGGATGGAAATGTTTCTCTCGAGTCGAGCATTTTGTGAGCTTAACACGTCGTAGCTCGTATTAATTTATTTCCATTTTACCTTTCTGTTATTACACGACATATATTTATATAGACACAAAGATTAATTACTCATATGACGTTACGTTCAACTCTATTTGTTTTAATAGCCATTTTAATGTACGATTAACCGATATCGCGTAATGAGCAACTTTATTATTTATTAAATAAACAGGATAATAATCCGCTTCATTGCATATGATTTAAATTGTTTATGCGGTTTATAGCAGACTGAATATAAATTCGTATTTCCATTCAAATTATGTCAGTTTCATGCTATTAGAAATCAATTCGTTGGTGAGTCGCGTAAATATTTCAAGGTAAATATTCCTGACAAAATTTCCCCTTTTATCTGCCTACGAAATGTTTTTTCTTCTTATCGAGCCAAACCTTACGAATTTTTCATGTGTTTACAGTTGCTGTTGCGTAAGAAAGCCGCCGAGGAATTGAAGAAGGAGCAGGAAAGAAAAGCGGCCGAAAGGAGGCGCATAATCGAGGAGCGCTGCGGAAAACCGAAGATCGTCGACGAAGCCAACGAAGGTACTTTGCTTCGTTATGCAATCCTTAAAAAAACCCGAAAAATCGCGTTTATGGTATTTTTTTGACAGTTTTTTTGGCAGAATATATTTCCTATATGCAGACAAAGTCCGCGCTGTCCTGAGTACATAAAACTGTAAATTTACATTTGCTTTTACTTGATCGATTGTTTTTAATTAATAGCAAGGATCATTGCATATAAACAATGAATTTGACAAGTTGATATAATGTCGACTTGCATGAATTACACAAATAATTTTTAAGAATTTCATATTAAAGAAGAAATTTCTTAGACATTTGTGCAACAGTCTTTAATTAGGCAAAGTTGCACTTATGTAGAGAATATGAAAATTTCTAAATCACAATAATTAATAATAATACCCAGTGTTCGTCTTCAGTTTCACAGGTCGAAACTTTAAGTTACTATTTTTCCCACCGTGTAGTTCTATCAGTTCTTTCTTAAAGATCTTCTTTTTAAATTGCTAGTAAATTTTTTTTTCGAAAATGTAGAAAATGCGGTCGAAGGTACGGTAATTGGCATATGATTTTCAAGATTGAATTATTGTGCCACTAAGCTCTTTCTTTCCAACTTAAAATAATTTTTCAATCCCAATAGAAAAAAATAGTGTATGTGAAAGCACAATAACCGAGGTACATTTCCGAGACGAATTCTGAAATCTGAATATACACAGAAATTACGTGACGTTTTCTCGTGCGCGTCATTATTTTGTTTTACATTATTTTGTTTCTGATGAACCACACAGACACCCTAAAGCGCGTGCTGCGCGAGTACCACAATAGGATCTCGTCATTGGAGGATAAAAAATTTGACATCGAATATATTGTTAAGAAGAAGGACTTCGAGGTACTTTTGAGAGAGCAACAGTTACGATTACGTTTATGCGATTACGTGCAGTATGATAACGCGGCGCTCACGATACAGTAACAATATTGTCGCAATTGTGTAACGCACCAATCTCTGCCCGGTCTACATCTACGTAGGGCGACGACGGACATAATTAGAGTTTTGGCAAAGAGACCAACGTCGCAAGATTATTGATTGCACAATTTTACAATATGCCGGCTATATTTAGTCATCGTCATAGCGCACGCTCGAAAATAGCGATCTAAATGATCTACGCGAACAATAAAAAATGGAGCAATTCGTTAGACTCATAAAGAAGAAATATTAAGATCAAAAAGTATTTTTGTAGTTTGCTATAATTATATTGCTACAATTATTTGCTACAATAATTATTTGGTAATATTAAAAGCTTTATTTTCTCTAGCTCTAGCTAGAGTGCTAGAGGATTTGCAATATCGACTAGTCGCGGCTACTTTCATCAACCAACGAGTCGATGAGTAATCGTTATCGCAGCAACTTTCGTGAATGATTAACGGTTCTTTACTGAAACTTGAATCGTTCGTCGTAGCTTCCGTTCTGCAGCCGGGCAAGAGACACGAGCTTCGCATTCTTTCGTCGCACCGTTTTCCATTCACACTTTTCTTTTTCTTTTTTTGTTTTATCTCTGACGTAACACAAAACTGCCGTCGATTTTCTTGATTCTGTCCGCATCTTGTTTTTTCTTCGCATTAATGTGCGCGCGATTTCTGGATTTCTCGTATTGTCTCTTCTGTCTCTCTGCTCTCTTCGTTTAATCCTCTGTTTATGAATCTCTGGAGAATTTAATGGTGATTTAAGAACTCTGTGGATTATTCGCATCTTGATTATTGTGTTAATACGGCTTATTACTACTCACTTTCTATTTTTCGCAAAACATGAGTAAGTCAGAATAACAGAATAACATCAATTTTGAAATACGTTAAGTATGTCCAAATAGTCCAAATATAATATAAATATAATAAATTATTATACATTATGCTTCACACAACACTCGTAGCTATACCACCATAATATTTTCTACTGATCTTTACGAAAAACCTTGATGCTTTTTTTTTCATTTTGCGAAGTACTATATACATATATCCACCATTTCCTCACTATGCCATTATTTTCAATCTATACGCGGATATCTATTTGCACCTGTATCTTCGCTCCTAGACCCAAGATTGTTTCAAATTTTGCAGTGACGTCTACGTTCGAAAGTCGTTTTCCGAAGATGGTTTAAGAACTCGCTTTCGTTCGCTGCAAACTTGAAACAGTCTTCACACCACCGCGGAACGGCGACAGTTCATAACACCTCTCGACTTAGCTTTCACACATCGATCTCCCTCCCCAGATTCACGTTTTCCGCCCTTATACCCCATCCGTCGTTCGTTCAAGTCATACACGCGAAACGGACGCCGTATAAGTATCATTCGCGAAAAGTTACAATACATCCGTTACACGGTTACAACATTATTTATTCATTACAACGTAGCGATATCTACGCGATATCTACGACGTAAACGGTTAAGTCGCGAGCACTTTTTCAAGGAGTGACTTGAATTTTAACAGCTAGCGTGAAGTCCACTCTGACCCAGTATCATAAGAGGATCAACGTTCTCGAGGGGGAGAAGTACGACCTTGAGTACGAAGTCGCCAAGAAGGATATGGAGGTCGAGAAAGTTTTTTTTCGTCGCAAACGAGAGATGAGCTGCGATTAATGCCAAATACTCTTTCCTATTTGTCTTTATTTTTTTTCATCTTTCTTTCTTCTTTCACGCGCGAAGCACCTATATCTAGCGTCTGTTCCGATTTGCACACTCATAAGCTGTTCGTAATAATATTAGACATTAAGTAGACATCTGAGTATTTTCTAGCAGCAGCTCTAACGTAGTGGCCCTCGCGACTCGTAGAATCGCTCAACGTAGATCTGTCTCATTGTCAGTAATGTTAATTTCTCGCAGGTGCCATGAGTAGAAAAAAACTTTGTTTCATATTATACTCCTGCGAGTACGCACTACCAGACTCAGAGACCTTTCCACACTCCCGTATTTCTCTCATCCTGCTGATTTCCTCTCTCGTCGAATTTTCCCCATCTTTCTCCCACTTGCCCCCCTCGTGGCAGGTTAACGATCACGCAATTGTCAGCTTCGTGCTTCTCGCTTCCAACGCGAAAGACTCATTTCTTTTCTATTCTCCCCATGATAATTTCATTCCCTCACGAATAATCCTTCGTAGTAATATAAATCATCACAGAAGATCGCACAGAAGATCGTCACATGCGTTATTTTTCATCACATTTTTAAACATCACAAAGATTATTTTTTTTAATAAAAAAATACAACGGAACAATTTGTTGATACTGATACGCTAAGAATAATAACAAACCGAATGAAATATATCATAGTTGTTATTCTTCTTATCCTATCGGTATCAACGAATTGAGGATAACAGCCGTCGCAATTTTATATTTTTATATAGTGCCATAATTAATATTTTACTTTCACCTTTTTTCTTGTTTTTGAAGCTATAATTTCTAAACGATTATAGTATAATAACGAATTAATTTTTAAGACAGCCGAAGGCACAGGGATAACGAAACACATTCAGCGGACTTCATTTTGCCCTTTTTTTCCAATAACTTTTTGTTCTTTTAGCCGAGCTGCAGACGATCTGTTCGGCATATTGGAACAGACTATACTTACTCGAGGGCGATAAGTATGAGCTCGAGAGGCAAATTAGGTTGAAAGTGATGGAGGTAATTACGATCGGCTTGCTAAAGAAGAGAGAGCCTGTCGAGTCACCTGCATAGATTATTTTTGTCCAACTTTCACCCTTTCTCTCCCGCCCTTACTTACGTGGTTCTTTTTAACTCCGCCACGTGCTTGACCGAGCGACATCCTTGGTCGAACGGTTCTCGAAGGTGTTTCTGGTTGACGGGTCTTTGAACCTTCGGTTCGAGCACGTTTGCACGTCTCTTAGATAGGGAAATGTCGCGAGGCACTAATGTCTACAAACTCTCGATGAGACTTTGAGGACAGTTTGAAGGAACGTAACCAGCATTAACTTTTTTTCTCTGCATTTTTTATCGCGCGAACCTTAACGTTAACGTCCTTTTGTTTCTTATACTTTTTTATTTGCGCCAACGGCCGTTGCAGCTGCGATGCTACTTCGACGAGACCAGATCGCATCGGAGAGTGCTCGCGCGACCATGAGAAACAAGAGTTGAGATTTCTCTCTTTCACTTTATTGTATTCAAAATGTCTCCTTGTTCGATTGTTTTCATCAATTCCGATTCGTTTAACCCTAGACAAGTACACGAACAATGATAGAATATTTTTCGATAAGAAAAATCGTCGGAATTATGCGCCGATTTACTTTCTCGTTCACGCCACTTTCAATTACCCCGTTCGGGATAGTCCGGGACGTGCGAATGGTCGAAGATCGAAGTTTCGAAGGTGTTCAGCCGAGGCCGCGGCAGCGCCGTGCATTTCCCCTTCGCGATACATCCGGCAGGGCAACGACAGGGCGATCTCCATTTTCACGGAAAAAGACTTTAGGGTGGAATTACGCCCCCCCGCTCGATTGCGCCGAGGAAAACACCTCGGGGTTTCCCCGACGTCTCGCGCGATTAAGCATTCGAGCATCGCGCAACTTTTATTACCGCGCACGTGGAGCGAGAGAGGGACCGCCAATTTACTCGAATCGGAGATTTCGGAAGTTTTGCTTGTTGCTTGAGATTAAGAACTGTGTCATCGGGATTCCAGCGTCGTTCGTGGTTTGCCATTAGTATTCGAGCAGCGCAGTTTATATTCTTCGCTAAAATATGTAAAGCTGGGCTTAGATACTTGGATTTTGTATAAAGCAAAGAGTATTACCCCTCAATATTGCCCGTGTAATTTTATTTATTTAGTAAACAGTAATGTTATTGCTATTGTTAATGTATGTATGTTAAATTTATAGATTCCTAAAGATTTCTAATAAATCTGCAGCTATTTGTTAGATATCCTATAATTCTCTTCCTCTTTTTACATATTATTTCAAAAATTAAATTTTATAAATCAATCTGACCGCTTTTTTTCTCTTAATTAGCTATTGCTTTCATCGAGCGGATATACTATGCTTTTTTATTTATAAATTAATTATTTTTATTATTAAATTTTACATTTAATTAAACTCGACAGAATTAACGAATTCTGACTGAATATACTTATAATATTCCAATGATATTCACTTTTTCGTGACTCGAGAGACTCGTAGATAATACTAGCTTTACACATCACACGTCGCGCGAGATCGATCACACGCTAAGAGCTGTCTGTCTCTCATTCCGCCTGTGCCCCTCCACTGCCCTAAGCTGTCAGAAAAGCAAACATATCGAGGAACCAAAGATTTCTGAGAGACTCTCCGTGTTCTTTGTAGTGGAGTTGAAGAAGATTTGCCAAATGTATCACGACCGCGTCTACCTTTGTGAGGGTCAGAAGTGGGATTTGGAGCGTGAAGTTCGGAAAAGGGACTACGAGGTACAGGAAAAGTGAAAAGCAGCGACAACGGCGAACAATGCGAGGAGAAAGAGAGCAACTGCCGGATCGCACGTCTCTTTTGATCATTTCCTCCCACGGGTTGCCGACCCTCCCGCGTATATCAGACGATAAGGGCATCACCCTTCTGCCCCCCTCCCTCCCACACACGATCTCTCTCTTCGCGTTGTCTCTCGTTCTCCGCCCATCCCCCTTTCTGTACATACGTTTCTCTTTCGATTGTTGTTCTCTCTTTCACGATATTTTTCTTGGCAGAAAACACATTTGCGGCGCGAACGCAAGTCCGCTCCGGGGCGCGAACCAATGGGATAAGTTCCCACGATGGAGACGCGTGGAGGAACCCTTTGACGAGATGACATTTTGCTACCCTACGAATCTTTGTAATCTTGATCAGTCCTGTCTTGATAATTTCTAGCCGACAATCTACGACGATCTATCTTTTTTTTTCAACGCGATATTTTTGCGAAGCGTGACGGAACGGACGAACGTCGCGAATAAGGAAGAGGATTTTTCCTTTTTACGTGGATATGAAGTGCCGCAACCGGAAAACATTTTTGTCGGTCACATATTTTTGCTCTACTTTTTTTCTCTCTCTCTCTTTCTTTCTATTTCTCTTTTTTACCGCGTAACGTGTCGTTCTCAACCCGCCTGTTCATTTCTCTACGTCTATCTTCGCTGTCTGGCTAAACGCATACTGTATCCACTTGCTCTTTTATAACGTATCTATTTGTCACAAATCTATACTGTCTCTTTTTTACTCTATTATCTAACCATAACGCAAATATATCTCTCTGAGCTTTATACTAACTCGCCAATGAAAAAAAAAAAAAAGCTTTACTCTCTCGAGTCAGGGCTGGGCAAGCTTATAAAGAAGACGCCATTATTGTGTTACTATATATATATATTCGTAACTGTATACTGTATAACTCTTTATACACCTTCTTAAATTTGCAGTATTGATTTGCACGCGGATTGGCCGACCGCAGATCGTGATAATTAACGTTGTATTCTCGCGCGCCGAGAAAAATGATCGTGAAACGAGATGGGCGTACGATTTCGCAGTGATAGAAGCAGTTGCCCTAGATTTGTTGCAAAAAAAAAAAGAGTACGCAATCGAAGAAAATATATCACCCACGAGGATCACCGAAAGGGATCACTCCTCCTTTGGTCTCACGCGAGAACTAAGCTGACACTGTATGCCTGAGACTACGTGCGCGCGTAAATGTGCGTGCGTGCGTGCATGCGTGCGTAGATGTGCGGTGCAAAATCAGATATGGAAGCGAAAGAAAAGAAACGACAGTACACATCGGGAAAATACATCGATTGTTACGATTTTTACGGTGTCTTCCTCTTTATCTTTTGTTTTCACCATTTTGTTTTATGCTTTACACACATTTCCGTTCTCTCTTTTTTTTTTCATACGTGCGTATTTCTCTTTGTCTCTCTCTCTCTCTCTCTCTCTCTCTCTCTCTTGTTCTTTCTTTCTCCCTCTATCTCTTTTCGCTTACTCCGTCCTATTAAAAACAAATTTGCTTTACCGCGCATGCATGGCTTTTCTAACTAACAAACTGTTTAAGTTTAAAAGATGCAATATACATATATGTATATATATAGGCGTAATGAATGCGGGTTAATTAACGCTGTTGGATATGGTAACAGGATTATGAGGAAACAGGCGGATGGCTCCATTATAGTGTTGATTAATTTCGTGTTATTGAAGACTTGACCGATCGCTATCTGATATTTCGGAGCGTCATGTGATGCAAGATAAATTCGTATTCTCTCAAAATACCCATTACCGGAATTATGTATCTCGTTACGCAAATTAATCGTTGTCAAACAAAAACTCTTGTTATCAAATTGGTATTTGTGAATAATATTTATGTATAATAAATTGATACAAATTACACTCCTTTTTCTTAAATTCTTTTTTTATCTTAGACATTTTTAGAGATCAGATTCATTTCAAGATGGTTATTTATTAGATGCGAATTATTTTATGTTACGTCGAATTCAGAGAGATGAATATATTCGTAACGTCAATTGCAACAGTTTAATTATCATTATCACTGCGGAGTAGATTGAACGGTTTTCTGATGAAAAGTATGATAATAGTGATTTATGAAAATAAGAATATATGATTTAAAACTCGCAGCAGCTGAATTAACAGCATGAGCGCTAGCCTATCGGCAACTTTTCTGTTAATCTCCGTGATTACATAGTTGATAAAACTCCGTTTGCGACGGATATATTGCGAGTCGCTCAAGTTAATAGAGCTTAATTCGCGTATACTTCCGTAGCTACGCGATAAGAAGTATGGCACTTCATATTCATCGCGAAGGAAGAAAAACAAGCAATTTTTCGCGATTTCATCTCGGTATACTTATTTTATTATATCATAACATGCGCGTGAATAGTTGTGCGAATTTTCATGACTTTGATAAGAAACTGGCTTTCATCGTTAACATTTTAAAAAAGCATATTTTCTTGCCTTATGGACTATCTGAACTTGTCATTTAAAAAAAAAAACGTAATCGTTTTGGGATATTTGCAAGATCGCATTGAAGAAAGCATTAAAGACATTGAAAAAGCTCGACGATGAGTATACAGATACTCAGTCGGCGATGGGTACAAATCAGTTTCGTTTCGGAAAACGATTATCGTATACCTTCCCATAAACACTTTAAAAAGTGGTAAAGTCGATTGTGTCTACTTTCTCCCGTCACAGGATTTTCCATTTTTAATTCTCACAAAGGTGGACTGGCTCGAGAACGGATTAAAAGATCACGAAACCGAAGTGCCATGCTGTGAAAATCTTCAGGACGCAACTCCCTCCCCCTCGCACCCCCCTCAATCTTCTTTTTTCTTTTTCTTTCTGTTCTATCGATCGAACCCACCCCTCGTTCATTAACTTCCATTGACTTTTGTGAGATAAACAAATATGTACATGAAATACCCGACTCACACGAGAGAGACATTGGAGTAAACACGTACAGGCGTCTACGATGTTTTTAAAGTAAAGCGAAGTTGATTTTGCACCGATTCGCACGCACCACACCGACTGTCAGTGTCCTCTTGTTATGGTGTTCAATTAGGCTGTAAATAGCGGACACTTTTTGGCAGAACTCTGTTCTCTTCTCTTTTTTTTTTGCGAAAAAGTTTCGGAAAAGATAATTGTTTCCTTTTCACCATTTTTTAACAGAATTTTGTCGTCAGTTTTCAGTCAATCTTGTCAAAAACTTGAACTGTTTGTGATATATTCACAGATATATTTACATAATGCATTTATGACACTGCTAACAATGATTATCTCGCAGCATTCAAAATAATTTCTACATTTCACGCGTCGCTGCTTTGGAAGCGAATGTTATTCTGAGATAATTGGAGCGCATTACATCCGACATAACGTTAAACGTTTTAGTAATGAAATAGCAAATTAAATCAACCGGTTATCGATCCCGAGAGATTAGTTTCACGCTTCGAATGAGGCGAACAGAGCTCTGGCAGTCTAGAAAACGGATTGTAGTGGATTTTGTAATTTTTTTCTCATCACGGCGGACGAAAGAGCTGATCGTGACCAGCCGGTCCCCTGATTGGCCAAAATGAAATTCACACCCCCATCGTATCCAATCCTTCTTTTTTTCTCTCTCTCTCTTTGTCTCTTTCTTTCTTTTGTCATTCCTATTCTCTCCCTTTCTCGTACGAGGAAGAGAATAAAGGAAAAAGAATATAACGGTCGAATGATCCCTAAGAAGAAAGGGAGAGAATCCGACAAGTGGCTTTAAAACAAAGTCTCGCTCCTGAAGAAACTGTTTCAGAAAAAATAAAATAATCAATATCACCCGTAAGAGCGATAAAGTATTTTCAGAAACAGATGAATTCATACAATGAGGACTACGGTGATATGAATCAACTTGCATTTAGATTTTAACCTATTCCGAGATTCTGCGTACGTAATGCAACAAATTCGACGATTTCTCTATTTCTTGCATGTGTGAGTTTCTGCGACAGATATTATACATCACACTGAGAAAAAAATTTTGAGATCCAAGAAAATATTTCTTTGAATAGTCCTAATAACATATTTACTTATTATAATACACATATTTATTTAGAATTAGATATTTTTACTTAATTTAAGTAAATATATATAATTCTAAATAAATATGTGATTATATTAAGTAAATATGTTATTAGGACTATTCAAAGAAATATTTTCTTGGATCTACAAAATTTTTTTCTCAGTGCAGATATTCAATTCTGTGGGAACAATTCCACGGTCAATCTACTATCCAGATATGAAAATGCACAAATCATAGAACCTCTATTGCAATATTAGTCTACGAAACTTTCTACTATCGCTATGAAATTGCAATTATAGATTTTTTACGTACATTGTGTGTTTGTTCTTTCTTTGTTATGAAGCTGAATGAAATGACTTGCGATGTTTTAATCGTGATATTTTTACATGAAAAAATGTAAAGTGTTATTTTGCCGCGTAATTGTTGTATTTGCGAGTAATGTAAAATCTCTCGTCCATGATTTTTTTTTCATTAAAATTTTTACTTTCCATTAGATTGGCATATGTGTCGTAAATTTTGGATAGACTTCTCAGTTTTAGTTATTATTTATTCTGCAGACCTTCCCCTTTTTCTTCCATTTTTCGTTATCATTCGGTCGTCGCGAAACCGCTCCTCTATTCCGGATCCATCGCCGTCATCCGCTATTGCAGTTAATCCGCAAGCCAATTTACTGTCAATCTCGATCCGTCGAGTGGCTCGCTAGTTGAATATCTGCGCGTTTGCTCAACACTGTGTAACTCCCTTTCCTCTTTCTCTCTTGCTTGTGCTTTTGCCATGCAGGATACACGCCGATACGATTTGATTCACCTGTCGGTTTCTTTTTTTTTCTTTTCTTGATTAACCGTTTGTGGCTGGATTGTCATGCCGTTCACGTGAGTCCACTAATCCGCGTTTAATTCTAATACGCGATATTTCTTTACTGTATACAAGAATTATTGCACAACTATTTCGGAAAAAAGCTTGCCTTTGTAAATCTAAAAGAGTTTGAATCGAATAGATACGTCGAGAGTATTACGTTTTCGTATAAGGTACACTTGCTCGAATATCGTCACACTGCAGATGTGAATACTTTACTAAAATATTCGAATATACATATTCGAAACGGTAAATTTGTCTTGTATATAAAAAGAAAATTATAAATGCGCATGAATAAATTATATCGCAATATTAAATGCAATGGATGTTAATAGAAATATTCAATACATGCAGATAGCGGACTTGAACAGCCAGGTCAACGATCTCCGAGGTAAATTGTAAGTATCTTTCCTTCCTACATAGATATCATAATAACAATAATCACGCAATACAATTTCTATAACTGGAATACTAATATTTATTCTAAGATTATATTTTATTTTATATAACGTTCACTTGTCTCTTTCAGCATGAAACCAACCCTAAAGAAGGTGTCCAAATATGAGAACAAGTTCGCCAAGCTCCAAAAGAAAGCCGCCGAGTTTAATTTCCGTAATCAGCTGAAACAAGTGAAGAAGAAGGAATTCACCTTGGAGGAAGAGGACAAGGAGGTAAGGATGATCGTTTTCGATAAAACCTTCGCGTTTCGTCTAAGCGACGTGAATTTTTTTGTAAAAATATTTTTTTCCCTATCCATCAAAGCGTTCTTTGAATTTATCAAGACGAAAATAATCTTACGAGAGGAAATACACGTTGGAAAGTTTTACCTCCATGTTGTAATTATTTCTATTTATTTTAGTAGCATTTAATTCGCGCGAGTTTTACTTTATTTTTATTTATTTAGTTACATTTTTTATTTTTATGTTATTACCTCGTACATTTCTACGAATTTAATTTCGATAAATTCATTGATAGTTATTGAATTTTGCAAGGAACGCTTATTTTTTACGATCACCGACGGGTAGGCGTGTAGCAAATGTTTTATTAGTGAACCAAAAAACAGTTTTTGTAACCCTGGTTTTTCTTTTTGTGTACAAAAACCCAATTGGCAGGTTTTTATCGTTCAAGTAGTTTTTTTTGTCGTTCAGTGTACCGTGTCCAATTTAGGAGATCCGCATTACATAGCCTTGTTTGCATTTCGATATTGCCGCTATTAAAATATTTATGATGATACATTTCCCTGGAGGTGCGTTATTTTATCAGCTAATTTGGAAGCTAAAATTCTCTCGGAAATCTCGAGCAATGGATAATCGCGCGGTAATTAATCATCGATTCATCGAACCGCGATACTTTCGGTTAAATGTATGAGGCTATTGTCATTTCGAGGATGTTAAATTTATGCAAATCGATTAACCGCAAAATATATCATTGCGATAATCAATGACTGCAGTAGTTTGAATAATAAATGTCAATATACAGGGTGTCTTCTCACAACCATCTTGCAATATTGTAAGCATATTCTGGAGATCAATTAGATTCAAAATCTTCATAAAGGTGTCGAGATTATCATAATTTTTTAGTTATAAGCAATTAATCTCGTTTAATTAACAGTCTAAAGTTTACACGTTCACCCTCCGAATTGCACTTAAATCCGTATTATCTTAGTCGTTTATTATTGATGATTTTGACAACTCAGATGACATCGATTTTCACTGCTCGCCCGATCTTGCGTTTTAGTTTCTCACGTGCAAGTATTACGTACATTATAGCAATTAGCTGACATTGTGATAAATTTATTCTTAATGAAAAATTTTTATTATATACACAATTACTTCTCTCGGTATGTAAGCAGGATCTCCTCAAAAGGATCGTCGGTAGACATGTATATACGTTATCCGTATTGTGGAAGTAGTAGTAGTGGTAGTTGACTAGGCAATTTGTGTTGTTCTCCACAGCCCAAGAAGTCCGAGAAGGCAGAGTGGCAGACCAAGAAGTAGATTTAATATAAGAACACAGTAAAACAGTTTGAGTGCGAAATCTCAATAAAATACAAACATTATTACAACGCAAAAAGAAATCGAGAACAAACGAAAAAAACAACCAAGAAACTTACTATACACACGCGTACACATACACATATGAAGAAACATTAACACAATCGCGTTTGTACAGTCGACCTGACAGGCGCGCGCACGCGTGCGTGCGAAAATGAGCCATGAAAAAGCGCATGGGAAAGGGGAAGGAAAAGAAAATAAATGTGTAAACGCGTTTAGAACAATTTTGATACCGTTTCCATCGAATCGTCTCGCGTGTTAGCGCGTTCTCGCCGTCACGTTCGTTCGAATTGTTGTCAAACTAGTTCGTTAGCGCTGCGAAACAAATTAACGAGTGAGAATTGAAAATTGCACGAACAATTCTAGGGAGTTAGCCGATATTTGATTATATCCCTCTTCCGCGCAAACTAGTCAAAACGAGCGACGTAGGGAGAAGTTGACTCTGCGTAAATATTCACATACAACCTGTTATACATAAAAGCGATAAGTTGTGGCAATAAACGATCGAAGAAAGCGCACGTGAAATAAGTTAGATATTTCCCCTCGTGTCTCCAATATTCTTTTATGTCCCTCATCGGCAGATTTTTCCCCCCGCTTTCTTTTTACTTATTTTTACGATTTATTCCTCACCGTCTCTGAAGTTTCTCACCGCGACAGATCGCTCTTGATTTTTATTTTCTCTTTCCTTTGTCCTGGTTACCCCCATCGGACACGAAACTCGGTAACTCGAATTGATCTCAATTCCCGATTGTTTCCGTTATACGTAACGGAAACGTGACGCTGTGTATGAGAATGTTAATGCGATCATAGCACCTTGTATTTTATGCGAAATCAGATATGACTTTCGCTCCGGCGCGGCGCGGCTCGTATTTTCTTGTCGTGTGATAAGAGAAATTCTTCCAGGCGATGTTAGGCGAACGCTTATTTCAAATATTCGATAAGGAGAAAGGTCGACTGTTATCGAGACTCGTACCGTTTTACTCTCTTTCTCTCTCTTCCCCTCTCGTAAAACTTCACTAATTCGCTTTTCTCTGAGGCATCGTTTAATTTTCTTTATCTCGTATTTATTTCTCCGACATCACGGCGATTAGAGTACTGTCCAATTTGTACCTATATCTGTTTTTTTTTCGCGTTCTTTTCCGTCTCTATCTATGTAATTTCGTAGAAATTTTCGCGATAGCGTAATCCAGCGCGAAGTAAATAAAGTATAAGATTAAGAGGGACGCAAAAAGGTGAGATTGGCTTGCGAAGTATATTTGAAGCTGACAGCTCCACTTTTATTTCGTACATAATGGCAGAAGCGCTTTACTCACACATGCCTGCCCACTCGCGTTTTTCTACTCTTCTACTGTCTAATTATATTGTTGCCTTTCGTTTTTTTTTTCGCACACTCGCCTCGTTTATCTTCTTTTTACACGTGTTAATTTGCCGCACTTTCTCACGCAAGATCGTTCGTTACGCCGGATTGCTATATACCGAATGCAAAATGTAAAAAAAAAAGATCAATAGAAAGAGGAATACAAGCTCACCTGGGAAAAAAAACAGAAACTGAAACACGCACTCTTTGAAACTAAAGTCGTTTGATCACTCAATTGAAGTCCTTTTGTAGCTTGCCTTATTGCCATCAATCGGCTGCCATGCTTTCAGACTATGTAGAATTTGTTGCTCTGTCTTTCTGTCTTTGTGCACAGCCGTGCACGCATTTTGACGTTTTATGAAAAAAATATCTTTTATTATCTTTTTTGCTAATTTATAATAAATAATAATTAGAAAGAAAATATTTTCAACGATCAATATGCGTGTCGATCACGATGTCGATCATGGCTTACGATTTACGACGTGAGCCATGAACGACGCGTTACTCGTTAAGTTGATAATTAAATGTACGCTTAATCAGTGTCCACGTCTTATCTGTCGACTAATAATATTGCTCTTGCATTATGTTCGCAGAGTGCGTCAAAAGATAAGGTAAAACTTTAACAGCCAACTTGTAGCTCGGCATGCCTGCGTAAGAGAGAATGACGCGTGTGATAGATGAGAGTAGATAGAACGAATAGATCGTACATATTGGCGTGCGTGTGTGTGTGTGTGTGTATGTGAAGTGGGAGAATGGAGAGATAGGATAGAAAAGAAGCTTCTCCTTCGTTTTTAACGTTCGTGGTGATTCAGTCCTCAGTGCAATCTTTTCTTCAATATTATGTTCCGCTTGTTCGTGATTTCCTCACGATGTTTAGACGCACTGCTCCCAGCATTCTCGACAACGTCGGAAGCCGTTGTCTTAGTTTCTCCATTTCAATCTCTTTTTATTTATTTTTATTTTCTTTTTTGTTGGAGACTTGTGATTCTCCTCTGCCGGTATTTTTTATTTTTACTAACAATCTGCACGGCTTTGTAGATGCTCCGTGATTGAGCGTAGTGCCGGGCGACGTTCCCGGTAACGTCGAGAGAATTTTTTGGTAGTACGAGAATTGGCGATCCCCGGAAGCTGGCGCAGAAATTCCACAATTGAACGGTGTATGGCGACGCGATCCACGACGACGACCACGAAGCACAATTTTTGTCTAGATCTCGTTCTCTAGATTTTTTGCATAGACTGCATAGAGTCCTCCCGACTGAATAGCCCCGTTTAGAAGTTTTTTGACTCCCCTAGGATTATCCCCCGGCCCCCCAGCTTTGCAAGCGCGTTCACCCCGACACTGCTAACCAGTGTGCGAGTCTAATTTTGAACGTAATGATATTCCATGCATTTGACGCAACGTTTCCTCGATTTTGCAGAAGAAACCCGACTGGTCGAAGAAGGGCGACGAAAAGAAGGTAAAGGAAGAAGACGCGGCGCCACCGACACCGGTGGAGGCATGAGAGAATTGAAAATCTCATTCTCGTCGTTCCCGAGAGAAACGCAGGATTGTCTGTCCGTCTCACCGTCAATAACCGCTCGATGCAGGAACTCCAAAGAACCTCCTCTATATTTTTTAACGATTGATTCATTAATTAATTTAATGTGTCCCGTTGTCGTGAGTTGCACGCAAAAATTTTGCCCGTTCGTCTGTCCGTTATGATTGCTCGTACGTCCCAGATTATATCGAAAACAATTTCTTTTTATATCCAATATCCAATCCGTAGCTCTACATTCTACACTCCACTGCGTCTGTCCTATCTTTTTTATGGACGTAACGTATTTTTTTAATGGACCTTGTAAATCACCGTAGAGCACTAGAGTTGCGTGCAGGATTCATAAAAAAAAAGTAATAAAATAAAATTTGTCTCTTTCTGCAAATCAAATGCGAGGGGAGAGATATTATTGTAGAGAGAATAACGGGGGGAAACTGTTACTTAAGGTTTATTGTAAAGCAAAATATTTAACAGTACTCAAAATCTCTATGTGTGGTCATTTTCCTATGTTTTATTCATATTCCTTTCACATTCCACCTGTGACAGTTTTTGTTTTAACCTTTGATATGTATAGATAATATCCGATATTTTGTATACGTTTCATGTTTTATGTACGTTAAATAATTATTTTTCGTTGATGCATTTCTCACCAAGTAGATAGTGTAGAAAGATACTAATTAATTATTCTTAACGATATAAATATCTATATATATAACGGCACTTTTTCGAATTTAATTATTTAGAAAATCTTTATTAAATATTTATATAACTTCTATCATTTATATTTATTTGTATGATGTAAAATTAAATACTTTTGATTCAAATTAAAAGTGCAAAAAGGTTAGATAAAGGATGTACAATACAGTTTTTGGCATTTTTCTTATTATTTTAACGTTATTTGGTAATTTTTATTCGTGAAGCTATTACTGTAAGGGATTTATATTTCTAGCCGTTGCGTTGTCGCAGCGTGTTAATTAATAAGAATAATGCCGAAAGCTTTTTAATTTGCAGATAAGTCAATATCCAGAGATACGGTAGGTATGTCACTAACTGGATTTCGCTTCTCATAACTATTCGCTATTGAGTGACGCTTTTGACACAGCTTCATCACGTTCGCTATGATACACACGCTCTTATGTACTTTGACAATTTCGATCTGCTTTATTGATTTATGGATCTGTTCATTTCCCTCCATTTGCGAGAAGTGTTCCGTCGACTGATATTTTCCAAAATAAAACGCACATCGACAACATATGCAATTCTGATCAACAATTTATTTTAAATCTGTTATTGATATTCTTGTGATTAAATATGATTTATTTAATTTACAGAAAAATTTCAATACCGTTTACCTTCTCATATTTGTCTTTTTACATTTATTAATTAAAAATGTTATATTTGAAATCTCTCGTATTACGATCTCCGCCCGTTTATACAGATTTTAAAAATCACGCATTAGTTTTATGTTTAACGCTCGTTATTGTATCGCAGTTTCTTTTATCTGTGTTTATTAATTATCGCGCTAATTTGTGTCGATAATGAACGTTGATATATCTAATTAAATGGCACTTTCAACGTTTAAACAAAGCCTCATTATATCAACTCCGGGCAAACGTCGAGAGTCCTTTTTCATTCGATCGTACGTTACACGTGTCGATTTCCACAATCTCGCAATTTATTTTCGGGATTCATCGATCGTTTTCGACATGCTGGCGTAGCCTTCTCCGCCGCCGCCTCGTTCGACACGGGTTTCACGCATTCAACCGTATTCATATCGGGTGTCGTGTGCACATTGTTTAATTATCTTGACAATATTCGCCGATCACAATGGTCGCGCAAATGATTTATGGCGCAAAACGCCGTCAACGCGAAGCCACGGGAAGCGCGCGCGGCGCGTCGCGTCGTAAGCTCGTGGCCGAACGCATAAAGCATTATTATCGAGAGCGGGACAAATGACGTATCTATAAACGGCGGTTTAATGCGAGTACATTTGCGAAACGTGCGCGCTGACCGTTAATCACACAATTTAATACGCGTGTGTCAGTGACGATTCGCGCAGCTGCACGCGCAATTCTGTTTTTGTTCGTGGGATCGCTTTTCACAACGATCTCGCCGTGACGAGACGAACGTGTTTCAGTTGCCAATCGCGTGTTCAATCTTAATAAAATATTTTGCGTCTCTCATTCTTTTATCTGGTCGTTTTCATCTCGGAAAAAATCACAGAACGCTTGAAAAAAGTGCTATTATACTTTAACTAACTTTTAAAGTTCTCTGGGGTAACTTAAAAATATTCCATACATATTAATTTGTTAATATCAATATGTCATATATTATTTTGAGTAAATACTCGTATTCCATGTAGGAGGGCGAACAGGCTGAAGCACCCGTGGCGGAACCACCACCACCGGAACCAACCCCGAACCCCCCGGCGCCAGCCCCAACTCCTCCAACTCCTGTACTTCCTTCAACGGAACCGGCACCAGTTTTTGTGCCGACACCGGTTGTTCCACCCTCACCTCCAGCAGCTCCTGCTCCAACAGCCGAGGGTGTCCCACCGGCGGACGGAGCTGCGCCAGCATCTGCTGGTAAGTGCTTATAGGCTTTAAAGATTTTAAAAATATATGATACTTTTCAAGATTATATTCCCAGACAGTAATTTGTCCATTTTTTTAAAAACTTCTTTTTTTTCAAAAATTTAATACATGACGCGCGTGTATATGCTTTATTTTTTTATATTTTATAATTTTTAAGAAAGCGTTAATTGTGTGCAGAAGGCGCACCTGCAGCAGCCCCTGCGGAAGGCGCCGTACCTCCTACGGAAGGTGCCGCGCCACCGGCAGAAGGAGCTGCACCTGCGGAAGGAGCAGCCCCACCAGCGGAGGGTGTACCTGTTGAAGGAGCACCTTCAGCCGAAGGCTCTGCACTTACCGCTGCGCCTGCGGAAGGTGCACCCGCAGAAGGAGCACCTGCAGAAGGAGTACCCGCTGCACCTCCAGCTGAAGGTTAATTTTGTCATATTTGTTTCTTATACCTGATTGCTTTACGTTAACGAAATGTTTAGTTCACGAAAACTGAATTGAATTATACATTAATTTATTGTGACTACCTAATAGTTTATTCGTAAAGATTAATAGATAACATGTATTTGCAACAGAAGTAACTGAAAGTTATATTGAATAATCGATGGAGACTTTTTGTTGTCAATTTATAACACTATTAGTTTATTCTAATTAATATTAAAATAATAGATTTAGGCAAAATATTCTGCTTGTCAGTAAACTCAAAATATTTTTCTTGCATGCTACAGTTGAAAGACTGATGTCGATCAGTCATTGCCAATTTTATACGTTGTCAATATGTGCTTTCAGTTTTTCGAATGCAAAAGAGTGTATGATTGATCTGTTACGTGAAATAGAAATTTTTGGTATTCTCCGTAAGACAAAAAAGAAAAATTGTGCAGGTGCGACACCAGCAGCGGAAGGAGCTCCTGCGGTACCGCCGGCGGAAGGAGTTCCTCCGGTTGAAGGAGCTGCTCCTCCCGCGGCTCCAGCGGAAGGTGCACCGGCTGCACCAGCCGAAGGAGCCGTACCCACAGACGCGACACCCGCAGCTCCAGCGGAAGCTGCACCCGCGCCCGCGCCGGCCGAAAGTACGTGAAACATCTATGATTTGATTTATATTACTTTTCAGGTTACGTAACACAAAATCTATTTTTTTTTCAAAAATCTGGCATTTAAACATTTTCGTAAAAAATCATTGTTTTTATTCAAATATTGTTTTTTTGAAACTGGATATATCACGGTTTCATATTTTGCGAGAAGCCACAACAAGAGAGAATAGAATTTTTCGACCGCCAGTTCACGTCGTCTGACAAAATTGGCGTCGTATTAATTTTGCGTTTTTAACTTAATTTTTTAGCTAATCTAGTTTTGATATTGCGAGTTACAATCCGCATCAGAGGCAGTCCCGTGCTAAAGAGCGCGAAATACATCATGAACGGTATGTCAAAGCCACCAAGCATAAAAACGCAACGGACTAAAAAAAAAAGTCATCGCACTCGACGGACTAAAAAAAGACGAAACTCCAGCGTCACTGGCATGTCGCGGACGAACTAATTATCGCGAACTAATTGTGTGCATCGATCAATCATCATCTACGACATTAGTGCCCGTACTACAATTTCGGAGGAAAATCGACGAGAGCGACTCTGTACCATCGGCTTATCATCTTAGTTCTAGTTAATAATTCTGCACTCGTACCTCGCCACAGCGGCTGCTTCCCACGTTAATATTCTCTCTCTCTCTTTTTTTCCCTTATGTAGCACCCGCATCGTAACTGGAAGGGGGGACGAGGGGTCATCTTGCCGCAACTCTCCTCTCATTGACGTCAAACTTTGCGGAACATCTACACGGCCAACGGTAAAGATGCGAATATACGCGGAACCAGCGCCATACCCGACGTCGCGGCTCGCGCTTTTCTCTCGTCGTCATCATCATTATCATTACCATTATCGCCAGGATCGTTACCGTCATCTCCATTGCCGCTGTCGCCGTCGCCGCCATCGCCGCCGCCGCCGTCGTCGCCGTCGCCTCCATCGCTCACGTCTTGCATATTCATCACTCATGCATCACGAAAACTCGCACGTGCCGCACGAGGTTCAAAGGGAAAAAAAGAACAAAAAGAGAAGGAGAGAAATGTATGCACGAGAAAGGGTCGCGTGTCACGGACACGATATGTCTTATGGTCGAGAAACGTTGGCACGACGTGGAGCCAATATTTTCGCCTCACATCCGTCGATGAGAAACACGAATCCGCGCGTCATTAAAATGCCCGGAAACGCGGGGGAATTCTGTTTTTATTCGACGATGTCGCGATTGCTAATTAAGATTATATCGAGCGTATACATACGCACATTTCATCACGTTCGCTCCGTGCATCCGACAACTTTTCCACTGTGCGCAATCAAACGGTCGCTACGCTTCGCGTTCTCAAACGGTATACGAATAACCAACTTCGCATCGGAATTCTGTAAATAATCCACGGCACGTATCACATCACAGCTCTCTTTGCGCGGACATCGATTCACCATCGAAACAGCTTCTGTACACGAGAAATTGGATTTCGTAATAAAAACTTTTCTTCGACTATTGTTACTTCTCTCCGTTTAACAGACACGTCCGCGCCGCCCCTCCATCCCACCATGAAAAGTTTATCTCGTTCTTTATTCGTAATTAGCTTGTTACGTAATCAAAAGACTCGTTGAAGCGTAATATTTATTTAGCGTAATATTCTTTAATATTATTGATATAAATTTTGCTTCCATATTTAACGTTTGACAATAAAACATTGTCTTTAAACGGCCCATTTATATGGTATACAGACCTTATTACTTCTTAGACCATAATTCAATGCTTATTGCCGGCGGCTGCAGGCTCTTTTGGGCGCTTGACAACCATTTGTTTATCGCCCGGGTACGTGTTTTGCTCTTTGTCGTGCTTTGTCTCGCGACACGTACTTATATATACAACGGAAAGGCACAATAGATGCCCTTCATAATGGAGTCTACATAGCGCTGTCTTATTGTGCGTTTCATCATCGCGGAATCTCTTTGCAATTCGTGTGACATTTCCCGTGTGCGCGTATACATATATGTACAAAATGTACATATGTGATATACTCATATAAGAATACAGAAACAATCAGTATTTTATATTAACCCAGTTCCAAAGATTTGAAACAGAAAAGCGTGTATGGGCCTCTTAAAATTTAATTACGTATATATATACCATCATATTACGTATATGATGGAAGACAAAACAAATCACGTATGAATGCGCGTTAAAGCCGATCTCTCACATAATAAAATTGTAACCGGCACAAAACATCGAGATTATAAATATACATCGCGCTATTGTCCATCGCCGATTATTTGATCTTCAATGTAAATGATAATTCACGCTCATGGCTGCACTCCAGTTAATTTCACGATCATACATCGATAATTAGCGTAAATGATTTCCAATAATAATTCTAGCATAAAACACTAGCATGTTTTGCATAAATCAAAATTGGAAATGTAACAGGGCAACGCGTTTAATAATAAAGTGTTTAATAATAATAACAATAATAATTTCATACAACGCGCGTCCATTATTAAATCATATAAAGTCGCAGTTTTGGAAAATCATTATCAATGAGCAATTGAAATATTCAAGGCCCAAATTCGCGGTGAAAACGAGGGATAAACAGGCGTTTGATACAATCATAACAGCTTTCACGTGATGATAATTGCGTCGGATGATAAAATTACAAATTACATATCGCGAACGCGTTTATTCTCGTGAAGGCTGTCAGGATATGTCTGTGAAGTTGGCCCCCCTTTTTCAAAATTCGGAAATTTTTATTAGAGTTCTGGATTCCCCAGAAAGAGTTCTAGAGTTCTCTGTAGTTTTTAAAGAGAGTTCCGTCATTTAAAGTGGTGAAAACACCATTTTAAAAATGGGGGGGCTAACTTCACGGTGCCCCCCATTTTTAAAAAAATAAATTTTTATGGTAGTTCCGGATAGATTTCGATGAGTTCTAGAGTTCCCTATAGGTTTTAAAAAGAGTTCCGTTCGAATAAGCCCAAAAATCAATGTCAAAGTTAAACAAAAAATTTCCACTTTTTTTAAAAATCAATTTTTTATGGTAGATTCAGAAAGATTTCGACGAGTACTAGAGTTCCCTATAGGTTTTATAACGCTCCGACCAATATTTCAAAAGTTACAGGCCCTCAAAGTACCGCACCTCGAAAATATTCTAAGTCCCGAGAGGTAATTTTTTTTTCGGAAATCGGCAGTTCTCGCTGGAGTTCTGGTGGCCCCCCGAGGAGTTGCGGTACTTTGAGAGGCTGTAACTTTTGAAATATTGGTCGGAGCGTTTCGGACCCTTATAGTTTTCGATAGAACTCTTCGGGGGGCCACCAGAACTCCCGCGAGAACTGCCGATTTCCGAAAAAAAAAATTACCCTTCGGGACTTGGAATATTTTCGAGTTGCGGTACTTTGAGAGGCTGTAACTTTTGAAATATTGGTCGGAACGTTTCGGACCCTTATAGTTTTCGATAGAACTCTTCGGGGGGCCACCAGAACTCCAGCGAGAACTGCCGATTCCGAAAAAAAAAAATTCCTTGGCTTAAATATTCGGAAAAAAAATTACAGCCCTCAAACTGCATTCGAAAAAATTCGGACTTGAATATTTCGAGTTGCGGTACTTTGAGAGGCTGTAACTTTTGAAATATTGGTCGGAGCGTTTCGGACCCTGATAGTTTTCGATAGAACTCTTCGGGGGGCCACCAGAACTCCAGCGAGAACTGCCGATTTCCGAAAAATAAAATTACCCCTCGGGACTTAGAATATTTTCGAGTTGCGGTACTTTGAGAGGCTGTAACTTTTGAAATATTGGTCGGAGCGTTTCGGACCCTGATAGTTTTCGATAGAACTCTTCGGGGGGCCCATCCAGAAACTCCCGCGAGAACTCCGGTAAAAATATTTTTAATTTTAGCGCGGTACTTTGAAGGGCTGTAACTTGATATATTGGTCGGAGCGCTTCGGACCCTAATAGTTTTCGATAGAACTCCTCGGGGGGCCACCAGAACTCCAGCGAGAACTGCCGATTTCCGAAAAAAAAATTACCTCTCGGGACTTAGAATATTTTCGAGGTGCGGTACTTTGAGGGCCTGTAACTTTTGAAATATTGGTCGGAGCGTTATAAAACCTATAGGGAACTCTAGTACTCGTCGAAATCTTTCTGAATCTACCCTAAAAAATTGATTTAAAAAAAAGTGGAAATTTTTTGTTTAACTTTGACATTGATTTTTGGGCTTATTTGAACGGAACTCTTTTTAAAACCTATAGGGAACTCTAGAACTCATCAAAATCTATCCGGAACTATCATAAAAAATTTATTTTTTCAAAAATGGGGGGCGCCGTGAAGTTATCTCCCCCATTTTTAAAATGGTGTTTTCACCACTTTAAATGACGGAACTCTCTTTAAAAACTACAGAGAACTCTAGAACTCTTTCTGGAGAATCCAGAACTCTAATAAAAATTTCCGAATTTTGAAAAAGAGGGGCCAACTTCACAGACATTGTCAGGATTAAAAATAATCGTGCGACGCCAGGAGACTGACATGTATACAGGATCTCGATCGGTGGAAATATATATACCGCGTGGAAATCGAAACTATTTCCGTTTGCAATGTGGCTGAAAAGGTAAACGAGCAAGGCGGCATTTAATAACGATTATAACTTCTTTATAACAGTCTTCCAATTACAGTGGAGTTAACGAAATTGCAAATTGCATATCTGAACGCGATCAGAAATCAGAGCATGCCATGCGAGGTCGCGCAAGGTCGACGGGATATCGATTTGCGAAAAAACGGGGGAAAAACAAAAAAAAACAAAAGAGAAAAAAAATCAAAAGATACGTCGCGCAAATTAAAAACCGCTTTCCGTTCTCAGGATTCGCGCGTCGATCGATATATCGTCGTGCGGGAAAAGCGCTTTTTAGCACTTTAATCCCGGGGCGACTTCACGATATGATAATTGGGCGAAATTATAAAATTGTGAATGACAGAGGCAGGCGACGTTTAACTTGCCGGCGCGTAGGAAATAATCGTGCGAGACCGCCCGTGAGAGATTGACAGGTATACGCGTCGCGGGACTCGCTCCGCGCGCGCCGAGTAAGCGTGAGAAAGAGGGGCAGGGGAGAGCAAACGAGGGAGGAAGAGAGAGAGAGCGAGGCGCGCGCACTTCACGGCGAACCAACCGTTGCCGCGCGCGACAGCGGCGCGCTTCAAATCAGTCGCGCTTCGACCTTCGTCGTGGAGGCACTTCGCGCGTCACTCTCTTCCCTACTTTCAGCCTGCCCGTCTTCGCCGTGCCGTCACGCCGTGTGCCGTGTGCCGTCGTTCTCGCTCTACGGTCGGCCTCGCGTCGTCGCGAGGTGACGAAACGTCGATCAGGGACACGTCGCGAGTCAGTGTCGTTACGACCGTGTTCCGGAGTTTTTTTTTTCACGTCGAGTCAGTGCAAAAGGTACGCCATTACGCGAGAATTCCACGCCGACGGCGGTGGGACGCGCGTCGCCAGGGATCATTGTCGGTGGATGCTGCTCGCACGTCCCCGCGGCTGGCGCGAAATCTCGAGTCTCAAGGACTGCCCGGTAAGTACACACGTATACACTGTCGTACACACGCACATGAGCCGCCGGTGCGGCACGCCGCGGCGTAGCGAATAGCCCAGTCAATAGAGACATTTAAATGGAATTAATTCCGGGAAGCAATTTTTTTTTTTACTGTTTCGGAGGGTCATAAATAGTCTAAAACCGGATTTTCGGGATTCTAACCCTGGAGCGTTAACCGCCATTTTGATTAGAAGGGTGATTTTGTAAATATCTCGCTTATTTTCAACTTTAGAGTGAAAGTGGTAATAACCAAACTTGTAGAAAATTTAATACTCTACAATTTTGGTCTTTATCATTTTTCACCTAGGATCGATATTTTGGGTCTTACACTCGAAAGTGGGGGGTGAAATTTTATTATTTTTTTTTTATTTTTTGAATTTACTTGGTATAATGAAAAACATCTTTTCCACATCACCAAGGGGGTAGAGTTTATGGCGCGTTTATTCAAAAAATTAAAAAAATAAAATAAAATTTTACCCCCCACTTTCGAGTCTAAGACCCAAAATATCGATCCTAGGTGAAAAATGATAAGGACCAAAACTGTAGAGTATTAAATTTTCTACAAGTTTGGTTATTACCAATTTCACTCTAAAGTTGAAAATAAGCGAGATATTTACAAAATCAACCTTCTAATCAAAATGGCGGCTAACGCTCCAGGGTTAGAATCCCGAAAATCCGGTTTTAGACTATCCATGACCCTCCAAAACAGTCAAAGAAAAAAAATCGCTTCCCGGAATTAATTCCATTTCAGCGGCTTTTTTGAGCTCTATTGACTGGGCTAGAATGCCATTCACGCCGGTGGAACGTGGAAGTCCCAGGTGAGAAACACTCGCGGCGCGAACGCCGCGTCGTTTTCGAATTGTCCACACGACGCGATCACGTGACCACGCGTCGTTCCGCTTTATTTCGGAACACATCCGCGATTATTCGAGGCTCCGTTTTGACCGTTTTTCTTGTATGTGAATGTCGGACGAAAGCCGAAGGAGGGGGATCGATCTCATATTCGTCTTCGATTCTACGAAATAAGGCCGGATGACTGCGTAGCGATAAGCACGTCCGTACATTCGTACATACGTTTTAACTTGATTAACCTCTGTGGGACTGGAAGCTCAATATTATAGGCGCTGGAGTGCCGTCTATTTCGTAGTTCAGCCCACTGACAAGGACAAGAATGTTCTAGCACTAAAACTAAAAAGGTCGTCCAAAAAAAGAGGCCAGTCCTGTAGAGGTCAAATGAATACGATACGCCGAAATTTTTTATTCGCGCGACGTAGCTCTCGATGTACACCGTAGCGTAAATAGAGACGCGTCATATCAGAAAAACAACGAGAAGCCCGGTGAAAAGTACTCGAAAGCGCGGGGTGTTTGTTGCGCTCTTCTCAGATAAACATTGTTCAACGTTTGTTTCGCGCAACATGTGTTTTTTTTTATATTCCCTCGCATCCTCCGAATTGACGCGTAGGTGTATCGCGACGAACTGGGAGAAACGAGGCTATTCTTAGAACCCACTTCGGTCTGCGCGTTCTCGCACGCGGCAAAATTTAGATTGCTCATTTGAGCATGCAAAATTTTTCATATCTACACGGAGAAAAAATACACACGGCGGGAAAAATCGGGGAACACGCTCTCGCGCTGCCGCCCTTTGCGTTCCGAACTGCAAATACGCTGACGGGAGGGTGTAGAATCGCGACAAAATAGAAAGCGCGTATTCTATTTGCGTCTCGACGCACCCGGGCACGGGTGAGCGGCACGGATTGAAACTGGTATTATTCGAGGGCCGACGTGCTTTTTTTTTGTGATAGAACCAGTCGGTACGCTATACATCATTTTCGCCGTATTGATGTGGAATTATTGACACAACGCGCCTCTCCGTATCAACATTCTGTCAATGTTTCCGCATGAAAGGAAGAAAACACCACAATAACAGCTTTATTTCTGCAAATGAGATACGAGATCGGAATGTGTGTAGAGTATTAAAAGTGTCCTTGTTTCTCGTCCTGTTGATGTTTCATATCGTTCGTTCGTAATACAAAATCTCTGTTGTTTTGCTCCAGCCGAGGAATGAAATAGAAAGGACGTGTCGGGTTCTCGATGGCTAAAGTCGTTCACCGTGATAAACGTGCTCGCGCTTATGGAACAAGTTCCGGAGATAATCCGGGAAAAGCAGCGCGTATTCCAACGCTACACGTGACTGCCTCATTCTCGTATAACGCCGGCAGCATATACTTAACCTTTGCGCAAACGTAAGAAAAGAGAATCCCCCCGTCTCTTGGGGGACTTGTACGCGAGCGCGGACCCAATGTTTTCCGAGAGATTTAAATGCCTCGGGATCTGATTATAACGCGTGCGCCTGTTTCGACAATGCGCGGAGGAAGAGATTACGCTGGCGGTGACAGAGACCGGGGGTGGAGGGACTGGGACACGGAGGGAGAAATAGAGAATTCTGCCGGTTCTTTCCGGTCGTACCGGTTCGAGTTGTTCGCAGCCTGCGAAGGAGACGCGTGGATAGACAAGCGAGTACATCAGAGGAGAAGTAGTTAGTCAACAAGAAATCTCCGTCGCGTACAACGTCGCGCGACTTCCTATCCTGCCGCAATCCTGAACTATTCAATGGTTATATCCACATCCCGTAGTTTCGATCTCATTCAAATTAATTCTACAGCTGCAATAACTTAGTCGTATACGTAAACCGCACATTGAGGCTTTCATGTCTCGAATATTATCTTCATGTTCGCGTTTGAGGAACTACGAGAATTTCGCGCGCGCATGTATGTGTGTATTTAAATTCTTAACTCTCTTTTACAGTTTATAATAATCATCCAATAAGAATATTTATATATAGATGATTGTAATAATGAAATAGGTAAGAAATAGATTTATGCGATTGAAGAAGAGAGACCGAGAAAGAGAGATTTGAGTATTCTTTTTTTTTCTTATAGAAGAAAACGCAAAAATTTCGACAAGTACAGCGGCGCATGTGAGATTAGCAAACTTGTTGCGTAAATTATGTATTTGTGCGGAAATTTAGTTACATGCCCTTAAGTAACGTGTCGGGCTTGTAAACTAAAACATCCCGCGGGTGTTCTCTATATCCCATCGGAACAGCGAAATATTCTGCGCGCGCGAATGTTGGAGTACACATCAAACAGGCACTCGCGTTAAAGCGACGTTTGTGTAACACCGGCCCCACGTGTGTCTTCCGTTCTCCCGGGATATTGCGTGACGGTCGGGCACGCGGTACAATTCGTGGTTTATTCGAGTCTCGGAGTTGTCGCTCGCTCTCCCGAAGCCGGGAGCCTTCACCTCCGTAATATCCGTTATTCGGTTCCGCGAGCTCGGAAGTTGCCGCGAACGTTGACGGGATTTATCTCTCCCTCGGCCGAAGTTGCCGGAGAAATAAGGCGAGCCTTCCGGTCGACGCGTTGCTCGCCGGAGCGATGTGACGGGGTTCAAATACAGGGTCTTATGAAAGAGCTTAGGCATCCTGCACACGGGATTCGTTGGCGCTCGATAGAAATTCGCCGTCGCGCTGTTCCCGGATTAAAGCGAAATCGTTTCACGGAATTGTAAACAGGTAGTTTTAGTTTGATCCCCTTTGTGAAATAAGAGAATATATGGAAGATTATATGGGGCTCAATTCTTGAATTTATTCGCAAGAGAAGCGTATATGCGAAAATTCTGCTCTTACACAAACGTTGCAAGTTGATTGGTTAAAAAGCTATGCGATGGCCTGACTTGCAACTTTTCTGTAAGAACAATATTTGCGCATACGTTTATCTTGCGAATGAATTAAAGAATCGAGCCCTGGACATAACTTTGCAGTGTGGAATTAAATCTAAAAACCTTACTTTTTCTTCATTAGAGTTTTCACGAAAAATCAGAAATAAAATTCTGCGCCAACGTTGTCTCAAATATAATGACTGAACTATAACTCTCCTCAAATATAATTCCATGTGTTGTACGCGATTTTAGAAAACCTATCCACGAAAATGATGTTTGGCTCCTTATTGCATAACTGCATCCATATTATAGAAGAACATGACATATAAAAAAGTTTTTGTTAATCACGATATCATGTAGTGGACGTCTCGTAATGAACATGAAAATAGGCGTGATATTTTTCACCAACTGTATCAACTATGTGTGTAAAAGGAGTAAAAAGTTTTTGATAATATTAGGTATCAGATGAGAGAAATGTAACATAGACACTCCAGAAATACATTTAAAGTGCACGTAGCATCGCATATGAGATTGAGGAAGCGCAGAAACGTGTGGCTGATGATTCCAGTTTGAAGGCATTTTGCGGTATTCGTGGCGAGGAGTTAAGTGAATCTCTCGCACGTGAAAGAGAAACAGACATGGAAAGAGAGAAGGAGAGAGAGAGGGGGGGAGAGTTGCACCGAGAGTCATTTTCTCGTTATGCAGAGCACCGACTCGGCGAAAGGATTTAGAGTAACGATTCAGCATAGTTCTTTCGCGCATTTCATATTCATCGCTCTGGCGTCTCGCCGCCTTGAGGCTGCCCCTTAAAATAATCTTTGCCACGGATCTAGGCTGCCGCGCGCTGAATACGTCGTATCGCGAATACGTTTCTAATTTGATTTACCTTGGTCGCCGACGCGGCACGGCGCGATAAATTTACGCCGACGTTAAAAGATCTAGGCCTGGCGGTGCCAACGAAGTATCGCAAATCACGGCGACGCCGACGGAAACTGGTAATTCGCACGCCGACGATCTCAGTGGTCCGTTGGATTTAACCCATCGTTACACGTTGAGTTTTTATTTCGACATATTTTTAAATTATTTTCACAAACAGTATTTTTATACGATATAAATTTTAATTTCTATGAGAAAGAAAACTTTTATTTTCTGAATAAAACGAATTCTTATTAATTTTGTAAGAAGTTTTTTTGTGGAATTACGTTTTCTCAATATCAGCCGATGCTAAATGTATCCAAATACATTTTCAAGTATTCTCGTATTTTTGTATTCGGTTTATTGGGATGTGTTTCTTACGTAAAATAAATGTAAATGGAAGTTCTTGAAACCCCGTAATAGTAAATAGCTGGAACTCTTGTCAAAACGTATTTAAATGCTCGGAACTATGTGAGAACTGCCGGGAACTCTGAAGAAAACGATCGGAATTGTCAACACCCCGTATTTCTCATAGATGAGATGCTGGCGGTCGAATTAAAAAATTGTTTAAAAATAGTAAATAGCTGAAACTCTTGTCAAAACGTATTTAAATGCTCGGAACTATGTGAGAACTGCCGAGAACTCTGAAGAAAACGATCAGAATTGTCAGCACCCCGTATTTCTCGTAGATGAGGTGCTGGCGGTCAGATTAAAAAATTGTTTAAAAATAGTAAATAACTGGAACTCTTGTCAAAACGTATTTAAATGCTCGGAACTATGTGAGAACTGCCGAGAACTCTGAAGAAAACGATCGGAATTGTCAGCACCCCGTATTTCTCGTAGATGAGGTGCTGGCGGTCAGATTAAAAAATTGTTTAAAAATAGTAAATAGCTGGAACTCTTGTCAAAACGTATTTAAATGCTCGGAACTATGTGAGAACTGCCGGGAACTCTGAAGAAAACGATCGGAATTGTCAGCACCCCGTATTTCTCGTAAATGAGGTGCTGGCGGTCAGATTAAAAAATTGTTTAAAAACAGTGAATAGCTGGAACTCTTGTCAAAACGTATTTAAATGCTCGGAACTATGTGAGAACTGCCGGGAACTCTGAAGAAAACGATCAGAATTATCAGCACCCCGTATTTCTCGTAGATGAGGTGCTGGCGGTCAAATTAAAAAATTGTTTAAAAATAATTAAAGGCCGGAACTGTCGCTGACACCTATCAGGAACTGTAGAACTCTTCGAGAACTATAGAATCTCATGGTAAAAATCAATTTTTTTGGAATTTGAGGTGCTCGCAATCAGATTAAAAATTTGTTTAAAAATACTTAATGACCGGAACTATTGCTAAATCTGATCAGGAACTGTAGAACTCTTCGAGAACTATAAAATATCATGTTCAAAATTAATTTTTTCGAAACATGAGGTGCTACGGAAAGTTAGCACCTCATATTTTCAAAATTCATTTTTTTTTAACTAAATCAACGGAACTTTTTCTAAAAATTATCAGGAACTGTAGAACTATTGCGGGTGCAAATAGAACTGTTGATAAAACTTTCGATTTTTGAAAGTGAGGTGCCAACTTCACAGAGACTATTTTCGTTCGGTCTAGGTCCTAGAAATATATAAAGAGAAAGGGAGGGTGGGTGTTAATTTGTGAAGTCGCACAATGGCCAGGTGTTTCTTTTATGGGAATAGAGAATATGTAAAAATTTGGGTACGTTCCTTAAAAACGCCCTTTAAGGCCCCTTGGGGCAAATAAAGTACCGATTCTAAATATAAATCTAAATGTAAATAATTTAATTTAATACAAATTTCAAATAAAAAAATTTTTTTTAATCAATACCGAAAAGACTGTAATTTGCCCAATTCCGATACTTTTGTTAGCTAGAAAACCGAAACAGAAACCGAAACCTTTATTCAGTATTGAATGGCATCTATTCGTATATCATTGAGCATTACCCGTACTATAGAACCGCGGATAAAAAAAGCTGGCAAGGTTCTGTACGGAATACATTGAGTCAAAAATTCATTAAAATAAAGAAAAAAAAGCTGGGGAAAGGTTTCTTCTGGAAGATACATCCAGACGATTTTTGAAAATGAGGTGCCAACTTTACAGTGGCACACGCAGTATGCATATGTAAATAATTTAATTTAATAAAAATTTCAAGAAAATTTTAACAAAACGGAACCGGAAAAAAACTGTAAGTTGCGCATATATTATAAATATTACCTTGAAAAGGATAGGCTCGGAAATGGATAGATTCTACTAGAGCCTAAAAAATATTTTTGTAATTTATGTAAATAAAAGTGGTCAGCCACTTCCCTCCCCTCCTCATTACTCATCAGGACTACTAATTGTCAAAATACAAAATATATGTGAAAAATAGATCTAGAATTTTAAATTAAAGTCCATTAATGCTTTGCACATAATTATTGATACAATTATTATCATAATTACGTATTAAAAGTAAATCATTAAATAAAAAGCTGATAATATGTAAATAATTTAATTTAATACAAATTTCAAATAAAAAACTTTTAATAAACCGGAACCGAAAAAACTGTAATTTGCGCAATATCGATACTTGTGTTAGCTAGAAAACCGAAACAGAAACCGAAACCTTTATTAAGTATTTTAATGTACCGAAACCGAAATCGAACCGATATTTTCATCCGGTCCGGGTTTCTGCTTGAAAGTGTTGAGAACAATTTTATAATCGCACAACGACGCGTGTAGATGTCACGCGCTCGTCGCGTCTCAGAAACACCTGATTAAAATAAACTGATAGATTGTGCGAAAGCGACACGCTGCCGGTGTTGCGCTTCAGCCTTCGCCGTCGTTGCTTAACAGTTGCTTCACAGATGCGATACACCGAGTGTGCTCGTTTTGAGTGTCAAGTGTCTCGTTATCGTCGTTATCTGGCGCGCATTAGCTATAGGTACCCGCGTCATCGGCATACAGCGCAGCGGTTGCCCTATACGTGCCGTCAGAAGCTCGCAACCGACGGACGGCACCGACTGCGATGTTCCGTTCGTTCATTTCTAACGCGCGAAACAACGTGCGGAATTATATGCCGGTGGAATACGTGCGGAATTATATGCCGCTCGACCTGACGCGAACTTGCAGCGAAACTTAAATTAAATCCTGGACGACCCTTCCTTACCTCGAGACCCCGTCCCGGGGAGATCTTGTTTAAAATTTAACTCCGGTGAAAGAAAATGAATATTTCTCCGGCGTAAAGTAGCGCGACGCGGGATCACGTTGCGCATCTCTCTTTTATTTCCGTCACCGAACGTAACCAATTTCCGTTCCGGGAAAGATAGCTTTTTCAAAGCATATACTGATACAGCTTTTTGCTATAAAGCATGCATGCACCAAATATGAAAGTTGTTATTATTTTAATATGAAGCCTATCATAAAAATATTAATCAAACTACGATCGCAAACTCCGATGACAAAATAATTGAGATATTTAAATTCCTGATTTAATTTTGCTGTCATCGCGCCCATTTTTACGACATTCTCACATTGTGTCGCGGGTATTCGTTTTCTCGTACACGCCTCAACTTCATCCATATACATAACACGCGTGTCGATACGTTATATCGGAATAAAAGTTGCGCATTGCCGCGAGGTGTATATTGACTTTTCTCCCGTTCGCGTAGGGACACACAATCTGCGAGGGCAATTATTTCGGCAAAAAAAAACCTACGCGCTACGAATGAATGCAACGTAGGCAAATTAGCCAGCTCGCTTTCCCATCCTCCCTGTCCGTCTGCCTGCATTTGCAACAGGTAAAAAACGAATGGCGCCTCGAGTCACGATATGACTGCCGGGGTATAACGAGATTGTTCCACAATGTTACTCAAAAACAAGGCAGCTGAGGACAATTGAATTAATTTCTTGTATGCGGGATCGTATTCCGTGAAATATGAACGCAAGAATAGAGAGGAACCGCGAATCGATTCGTATACGAGTTTCAAAGTCAGCCAGTGGCGAAATTCTATCTCGCAAACTCGCGAGAGCTGACAAAAAACGCGTTTATATATAGCGAAAAGATTTCATATAAATTTCTATTAAAAGCTTTTCCTAACTTAATATAATGCAACGAAGAATTGTAAGGATGTTGTATAACAACCGTTTTTTAAGTGTCATATTCATAATTCATGCATGAACCTATAAAACAACAATTTGTCTGGTCATAATCGATCGGTGAATGCATGACACACGAATGTTACTCACGCGTTTAATTGGCAAAAAAACAAGCTCAGTGGATAAATATATACTAAAAATAAAAAAAAGGAAATAGAGAAGAAGAGAGCGAGAGAGACAGATATTATGATATATTATATACATATATAGAACATTTTAAACATTAATTCCTAACATATTCAAGGCCTATTCTTCTCAGAGGATGAGATAAGTATAGTTGGCACTGAAGGATGTCAAATAGGTAAGTCTGTAGATTTGTAGAAGGGAGAAGCCGTAAAAATGGTGTTCTGATTGAACAGTGACTAACTCGGCGCAAACAATTCGGCGCGTGTCGGATCGCATCCGTCATTCCTAATTTTGCGATGAGTACGAAACGAATTTGCACCTGTGATGTGGTCTCCGACGACGATGATGATGATGACCACGGGCTCGGATAACGACATCCACGAAATACTCGACACCGGAACGAGCGTAATCGCGGCATTGGAAGTGATTGTTAACCATCAGCAGCTGGCACGTAACATCGACGCCATGACCATCTCTCTCCGTCGACAGCAACAAATATTCGCGATAGCGAAATTAAGGAGAACAAGACGGCGCGGCGACAAAAAGATTGCGAGAGCGTGTGGCTTCCTGGCTCGTAGGTATCTCTAATTGCAAGGTGCGACACGTATCGCTTAACAGCTGCGTAATCACTTTAGAATACATTCTCGGAGTTCGCATTTAACGAAGAGAATATATTCTAATGTTTAAATCATTACCCGATCGAAAAGGAAGAAAGCGAAAAATACTTGGACTTTAAAAACCAAATATTTATTTCAGTCTTTGAAGCCTTTCTAGGGCATTGAGCCTGCAGGCGCGTTTGCCTTTAAGCAATCCGATCTTACACATGCTATATACATGTATCTGGAACCCGCATTGCTTATACTACTCGAAAAGGAGTCTTTTAATTGGCGGCATAGTTAGAGGGACCAGGCAACATACCGCAAATTTGCATGGAGAGGCAGGAGGGATATAAAAAAGGAAGAGAAAAAGAAGGGCGGAGCAGGATTGCCTTTTAAGGCGGCGAATCAGCGAGATTTAAAGGGTTACGAGAAGTCGCGGCGACATCGAACGGCACAAGAGACTATTAGCGTAATTAGCCGACTACCTGTGGCCATCGGACAATCCGTGATCTCACGCAGATACCGAAATAAAAGCGACGAAATTAATGAGGCGTAAATCGTGGAGATATGTTTTAATTAATGTGCCGACGCGGAAATTCGTGTTGTCGAGGGCTTGAGAAAAACGATCGAGCGAAACGAAACGGCGTTAATGAAGCGCTGATATCAGGAGCACGTAATGATGCGGCATAAAAAATGTTGTAAAATGTCAACAAGCCAATATTTCTAATTATAAGATAAATCGACGTTACATAACAATGTATAAATCTTAAAAATAGCGAAAGTAATGAAAGTGAGATATGTTGTGCGTAATTCGAAAATATAGTAAATCAATTTAACCCGAGATTTGTTTGTTGTTAAATACTAGAATAAAGCAATGAGTCGATAATCAGCCGGTAAATCTACACCGCGCGCAACATTTTGCACACGTAAACAAAAGCGTGAAATCACAAACGCAATGCGATAAATCTTACGCGATTCTGTTCCGCGTCGCCCAATGAAAATTTATATGTACAATGAGAGGCGGAACATTTATTTTATTTCGCAGAAAACCACAAATTTTCTGTGTACTCGGAGTCGATCGTTAAATAAATAAATACGCTTTGATCGCGAACACGCTGTTTCGCTCAAAGCGGATACTGCGCGCGCGATATGCCGCATTGCATTGTATTTTAGTGGATTTACACGCATATATGGCATTAACCGTGCAGGCATATTAAATCCGTCACGCATCGTGAGCACCGTTCTAAATAAATTTATTATGAAATAAAAAGAGATCTTTTAATATATATAGGGTTGACTACTCTATCCAATACGACACGTGTAATTTTCTTGCGACAGTTGTAGACTTCGCAGACGCCGCACATTCACCTCCGTTTCACGCGCACGACCGATCATTCGCGTGCGACCCACACGGGAAATACCTACGGGAATGCGCACTGCATGGAAAGGTGACGTAATATTACAAACGCCTCTCTTTATCGCGCGAGATAATGCATCATTAAATCCATGTTGCTGGCACGCACGGCACGTAATAGCCGATGCGCTTTCGATCGTAAACTCTCGCATTGCAATTTTAAATACTACGTTCCGACGTCTCTTTTACGTCCTCGCCCAATTACGGCATAACTGTCTAAACTTTAATCGTACAATTAAGGTATTAACTTAACGATCCGTTGCATGCTGAGCTTATTTCACCTGCTTGAAAGAAAAAGTGCCTAAAACCATTCTACTTTTGCTTTTTACGAGAGAGAGGAATAGAGTGTAAAGAGTAGAATGTTACTATGAGAGAATTATGTTGTCATAATATCAAAGTCCAATCGACGCTAATCGTACTGAGTCATATCTCGACGCTCAACCACGGCCGTTCAATGACTATGTAATTATTTTATTTTACATTCTTCACACGCAAGCCTCATACCACAATGTTAATGAATCACGACGCATCCATTCTATGATTGTTCTAGCTATAACAGCTATAACTAGCTATAACAGATTGTCTTGTCTACGAAATTTATTTTTTTTATTTTCTTCACAAAAGATATCCATCTAAATCACTTCACATTTAATCCTTAAAATATTACAAAAAATCAATATCTTTCATCCAATCTTCTCTCCATTTGTGAAATAAAAATTTTATTACAGCTAAAATAATCTTGATTCTTAAGAATAGTACACATTTTTAGCAGTTGCCTGTTAACTTGGCTTGTTCCAGAATAAGAGTTAATCTCGAGAAGACGAGGGAAATGTAGGAACAAACAATTCCAATATTTTCGAAATGAAACATTCCTATCTCATGAAACTTTTGAGTGCTGAACTTCTCGCGACCTTACTACGATTTTCACGAAGACGACGAGAAGTAAGATCGCGTACCGTAGAAACTTCCGGTATGTATGTACGGAGCGTTACACGGGTCACGTAATTTTCCGACAAATTAGAAGATTAAGTGCGACCGGTAAGAATGCCGCGCGTTCGGAGTCAAGAGTGCACCTTCGCAATTCCAATGTACAAACACTGGACTGTGGACGGAAGATCGAAACCGGAATGCCGTCGACCTCGGGGACAACGCCGTATGTTTTTTTTTTTTAATGCTTTCATTAAGGGCTATCTCGCGAGTAGTGGTCGCGCGCGGAGATGTAGGTCAGTTTGCGACGCTACCGCATTTCGCCTCAGGTCCGTTATTTACGTATTTCTCTTTTTCTTCATGTAAAATGGAATGTGATAAAAATTATATTTTTATTTCGATTTCAAATGTTAAATGCAATTTTCTTACCACACATGGCAACTTTACAGATAGTGAGATGGAGACACTTTTACTATTTTTAAAAAATTTATAAAACAAATTATATATAGAAATTATAAGTGCGAGCAAACATGCTACGCAATCGTTTTAGAATATATAATATTAGAATATTTAAAGCATGGTACGCGGAAAAACAATTATTTTTCTTAAAATAAGATTGTTAGTGGAAAAACAATAAGACCAACCTTTATTGCAACGTATATCACGAGGCTCGTTATACGTATATATAGATAAGTCAATTAAAAATAGAATTATGAATGTTATGGAATCTAAGTAAGAGTTACGACAAGACCTTCTAAATGCTCGTGGCATTGTGAAATTTTATGAACAAAGTTAACGCGGAAAGCATCGTCGCGCATGGCGAGCACGTTTTACGACGTGTCTCGGCATCCTTTGTGCGCGAAACTTTTCAGTATTTTCCGATATATGCGCGGTAGTATGCGCGTTGCGGAGATGCATGATACTAATACGACTTGCATAGTTTACATATTCATGTAGATCCGCCCGCTAGACTCCCGCTATTTCCATGTGGATAGGCAATGAAAAGGCTTTTTTCATGGCTTCCACTTCAAAATATCGTCTAAGCGAAATCAAGCTGCTTCTCATCTCTCCATTGGACAAACCATATCTCTTTGATGTTTATTTCTCAATTTCACCATGGCAGCGCTTCGAAGGTTTCCGAAAAATGTAAATAAAAAAATTTAGATATGTAATTTAAATATAAAAAAATTTTTTTATTTGATGTGTATATGTGTGTAAAAAACACAGAAACACAGAAAATGCTTGCGGCATTTCGTATAATATTCATTTAGACAATGCTTCACTCGTGGATAAAATTTCGCTCGTATTTGGCAAACTAAGGCAGTGTAATCATAGAAATATTACATTACCATATAAATATTATATAAATATTTTTTTTACGATTGCCGAGTCTTAAGAAATGTCACATTGCGTTAGTATTCCGATTATGCAACGCGAATTGTAAAGCGATAATTACGCGCCGTGAATTACAACGAGAATCCAATTAAAGCACTTAAATTATCGTTAATCCTAACGCAATATCAATTACACTTACGAGCGCACACCGCAGTCCCGTTGGAGTGCAACGAGAGATATGATCGTAATTAATGGGGCAGTTCGAGTTTACATCTCGTAAAGACGGGCTTCCATTTCAAAGGGGTAAACCTACTAAGTACTATTAAGTGTTATGCGCGCGTGTGGAAAACATTATTTTTTATAAATGCGCGTATTACCGTTGTGTCGCGGTGGGAATATGTATATATCGCAAGTGCGATGAATTTATATGAGCCAGCGATTCGCAGCCGAACGGAGCCGCGTGTGAATTTAATATATTTTCGATCTTGTCATCTCGAAACTTCATAAATAATTCCGCTGAATAATTCAAACGCCGCGACTGAAGTTAGCGAACTGAAAGTGTTGTACACCGCGAGAACTGTGCGTAGGCGTGTTAAACGAAAGTTAAGGCCCACGCCGAGACACGAAACAACATGACGTGTTATGATCGATCCCTTCTTTCTGTTCCTCGATGTCGTTTTTCAAAAACGAAGTTCATTCAACGGAAAGTAAGTAAACATTTTTGATTATTGTTAATTTAAAAACAAATCTATTAAATTTAGGAGGTATTTTAAATTGGAAATTATCCAGATGTACACGCACATTTACGGCGAGATTGAATCGACTCTGAAGTTTTAATGATAAAAAGAGTAGGTAACTTTAAAAGGTTCAAAACTTTAATTACGACGCGCGATCTCATTGCAATTTCGTACACTTTGATCGTGAGTAATGTCATTAGATAGAATTAATCTCTACCAACGATCAAATATTCAGAGCTCTTCGTGCGCGAGTTTCTCATTTTTATGCAAATGGTAGTTGACTCGTATTAAAAATGACAGAATAAGATCCAGAGAGAAAGAATGAAGATTGCTTTAAATACATTTCGCGCATCGACGACAATGAAAATTGAGTTAAACGAAGTTTTACCAAAGTATCAGCTTCTCGTTTAAATTAAATAAAGCGGGGCGAAATCAATACGAAAGAGAGGGGAGGGAACGGTCAGACAAAATTAATTGAAGATCGGAAGCGCGCTGCCGAAGTCTAATTTAAGCTTTTTTTTAATTCAAGTTTATTCGAGTCACGTGCAGAACATTATACATCATTTACTGCGAAATTAATAGTTAATTAGCGAAAATATATCGAAAAACTATAATGAGCGTAATCTTTTAAGCTAAAATTCTAGAAAAAATATTAGTAATATCATCACGTGGCCAAATTTTATGTATGGAATATACTAATAATGTAATAATAGTATAAATTATATATACAATATTTACATATAAATACGATTTATCAGAAAATATTTATTCCCTTAGCTTGCGATATATGTATTTCAACTTTTGCGCAGCATTGAATTTTGATATTTTATATCCGTTGTTTTCAGTGATTTAAACGTGTATCTTTAATCGATCCATCAGGAACGCCATAAAAGATTGGCGACACGCATTAAAGTAAAGACACGGAGCCAATAAACTTGCTCAACGACGTAGCAAATTAAATTATAATCCGCAGAAAAAAGCGCACGCAGGTGCGCCGAACGCACTGATATACGACGTCGCGTCGCCCCATGCACAAACATTATAATGCACAACCGAGCGTTAAGTTAATCGCGAATCGCTCGCCGACGCTTACCCGTTGATAAATCGCGCGGACTAATGTTCTTCCGCTACAGCTATGCATTTTCCCAACCGCGAGCGTTTCCGTCGTGGAAAACGTCTCAATACACCGTGCACATGTTCGAAAAGTGTCCACTTTCGGCCGTCAGAGCTAGTCGCCCACACACGCACGTAGGCATGTACGCGCGTGCGTGGGCGCGTGGCCGGTATGCCTACCTGCGTTCCGATTATAAGGACCCGTTCACAACGAGAATCGTGCAGCGAGATTTCGCGTATGGCTGGGTTTCGCGCCGACGCGACGGCGCGGCGCAACGGGGACAGCCCTCTTGGGCCGGTCGACTTCCGGTGCACCGTCTGCAATTCCGTTTTGTAATATTAAACTCGCCCGGGGATGAGTACGCTCCGAGAGACGCACAGCAAAACGATAACGTTCGGAGAGATCCATTCGGAAGAAAAAAAATAGATACGGTAAGCGAGGCAAACTATCCTGTAAACTTCGTTGAAAGCGAACAAATCAACTCTTCGCTCTTCGAAGATCCGTTAAAGCGTATACTTCTCTTCGAGAGCAAAGATATTTTCCTCGAGATATGAGTTGATAGAATATGAAGGAGATTTGCATAACAAAAATAAATATTTTAAGAATAAAAATTGCACTACTCCTATTTGTCCAGTATTACAATTTCACGATAATTGCAAATTAACACAAAAAGGAAAATATGTATTTGTACGTTTATCGAGTCATTATTATATGTTTTCAGAAAGAAATCAGTGGGGAGAATTTTTGTGTTATACCTACGTAGATAGGGGTGCGAAACTATTTTCATAACTCTCGCTAGGAATTCTTAATATCCGGGTTACATATTTATTCTCGCTTCTGGAGAGGAATCTCTTCCTCTCATCTGGAGCAAATTAACGCGAGCACATCAGCCTCGTATGACGCAGGAGGTCAGAGTAGCGTCATAGTCAGTAAAAACACATTAGCTGGATTCATTCCCGCTTCCCGTGCGGAGCACATTCGCGAAATGTTCTTTGTAGAATATGAAAAATCGTAACAACGAAACACACGTTCGCCGGGAGCGAGTAGCCGGTTGAAGGTGACGTTATCTCGGAAAACTCATAAATGACATATTGTTTATAGTGTTTATACATTATACTATTCTTCATCATTCACGAAAACCATCGCGGAGGATTATTGCGAGTTTTTTAAACCTATTATTTTTCGCAAGTATTTTCTGCGAGAGAAACTGTAACGTTACACGTTACATGACATTGATATAACGCGACACATTTTATCTCTTTTATCAGACCTTTATCTTTTATCATTCTGTCCGCGATAGGCATTTCCTGACGCAATGAGGGCCTACTATTCTCATCTCATTCTCTCGGCTGTAGCAAAAAAAAACAGAGAAAAAGTTAACGTTTTCAGATCCTCGAAAGTTTGAAAGTTCGAATTGAATGTCAAAGGACCGCGAAGTAGCGTGGACAGTCACAGGGAAAGGGAAGTCAGACGCGGAAAAGGAGACTAATGTAACAAGACGAAGAGACCGTTGTAAGAAAACTTTTTCTCCTGTTGGGATACCGGAAAGCTCCCTTTGACTCGCCTTCTCATCGCGAGTCGTCAACAATATCCGATGTATCAAAAACCCTCGGATAAAAAAATAACAAGACTCTTCCTTATCCACGTGGTCGGAAGATAAATATAGATATGTTACAATTTCGTCTTCATATAAAATAAAGTAATAAGTAATACAAATAATTCATTGGCTCGGTTAACAACTTTGTATATTAATTAATTATTATACCGTATTGTGGCACATCTTCAGCAAACAATCTTTAAGTGAAGATTTAATTACGAAAGCATATTCAGAACTTTTACTGTAATTGCCAATATTCGGGGCAATACTTCACGATCCACTCTCGCCATTTACCAATCGAAAAAATCTGGTCGATGGGAACTCGTTCGGTTTATTGCAGGCTGAAATAGAGAACGAAAATCTCTGGCCGCCATGAATAGTAATCCGCATATAGACCGTGTATAGAACGGTTTCGCTCGAGTGTCTCAATTATCCGAGCAATGTGCAAGTCATTTGTACGATATTCAAATATTATGTGTCTGTCGTGACACGGCCCGTTTCATGTTTCATCGGTCTGCAATTCCGAATTGTACTCGATCTTCCGTGTCGTGTCGTGTCTCATAAACGAGTTGCGTTCCCCACAGTTTGCCAAATTTACATGACGCTACGCCGAAATCGCGATTATTGATTGTATCGCGATCAGATAAAGTTGGAAAAATAAATGAGATTGAACGATGTAGCAAGTTAGTTTTGCGAATATTTATTCTGTTCATCAAAATGAGTAAATTTAATTAATATAAATGTGTGCAATGTACATTTCAATCGTACATTTGTCTATAATATACATCACGAATATACTTTTGCCGTTAAATACGACATATTAAATGTGCTCAAAAATACGTTGCATGCAGCTTGATTATTAGAAAATGTAAAAGATAACATTACTTTACTTTAGATATACGATATTATATTTTTGTTATGTACACGTTGCAATCCGTACAAATCAATCTGTCAAAAATTAAAAAAGGAAAAAATGTCCGATATACATATAGCAAAAATAGAATTCAATTCGTATTTCGTAAAATGGAAAATGGAAAAAGGAAATCAGGGAAACGCCGATGCACTTTGTTCTGTGCATATATATCCGCATTTTTTATAATAAATATATCCCGATTCGCGAGCAATGTTGAAAATGTCTCTTTTGACGTATGTTATATACCTGTACAATGTTTCCTTCTCATTAACTTTTTTAAATATCTGTTTCATGCCAAATTATTTTACATTTTATGCAGCCAAATGCATGCATACATCACAGAAAAAAAGAAGTGTCAAATCAACCCTGATATACTTATATATATGCAAGAATATATAATTTTCTTATAAGAATTTCAACTTTTTTTTCTTGATTGAACCATATAAAATAAAACTTCGTTTAACTATATAAATGACTTCATTCAAGCAAGTTTTATTTAGTTTAATGCAATATAATCTTATTTCAAGATTATATATTCTTGCGTATATACAAGTATACTTAGTGTTAATTTGATACATCTTTTTTTCTGTGATCATGACAGTCGTCAAAAGAAACTCAAAAATATATAAAGCGTTCTAGAAATTGCATATATCTTTAATAAATTTAAAATTAATTTTTTCTTCGAGAAAACATAATTTAAGACCTAATTTTCAATAATAAATATTTTTCGCTAATTATTTTTCGTTTCAACTCATATTTTTTCAAAATTTTATTATACGATCTCAAATTATAGAATTTACGACATACATCATATTTTATATATGTGCTATTTATTATTATTTTTTAATCTATGAAGGCACTTTTTAATTGATAAGGATTAAAAAAACGAAAAGCCTTTAGAATTAGAACGACGAACTTTTATTCGTGATAAGCGAATATACAAGAGCCGCGATAGGATCGGTACGATTCTCGAGCGATACAGCGAAACTGGTAGGATATACTTAATTTGGTATTTGAGGTATTTCAAAAATGGGCGTAAATCAAAATAAACGGTCTCCGAGGTCGTTCGTATCAGGCTGTTTATGAGTGACAGCACTCACCGCTCAATGGTTATCCGTCGCATCACGAGAATTACATCGCGAATAAAAGAGCGAAATATAAATGTGCGTATTGCCAAGGAAATATGATTTCCAACAAATTATATTAATTTGACAATTATATTAATTAAAACACGGAAATTTACAAATGCTGAAACAGTCTTGAAAGTCTTTTGCGGGAACGAAAAGAGGAGAATCAGAATCCATCGATAATCCGCACTTACTTTTCCAACCGCTTCATTCAGTTACATCGACAAAAGTCTACACGTTATCCAAATATTAGATATCCCGCGCGCGGTGTCGGGTATTCACTTTCCATCGATTCATCACGATCCGGAAATCTACCGGATCTTTCGCAGAGCGGTGTACTGCAGGCCGCAGCCAGATCCGTTTTATCGTCGTCCGTAGCGAGTAATAAAGTTTTCATCGTTTCGACCGCCGGCTGCGCGGAAATGCAGTTTCCCTGTTAGCGGCTGAGCGTACACATAGTTTCGGAGAGAAACGGGCGGAAGCACAGCATGGATTCGGCAGCAGATCGACGGTCATTTTAATCAATCAGCTATTTACTTGCCGTGCAAGCAAGCTTCGAAAGATAAAGGGAAGGTAAAGGAAGTACTTTAAAGGAAAACGCAAACCTAAATCACATTTATAGACTCTAACCAGATTTATTTTACGGCACCTTCTAATTTATTGCTATTAATTTATATATATGCAATATATTTCTTAATTATATGTACTACGTATCTTTCGATCTTTGGTGCATCAAAATCTAATTTTTTTTCAATCTAATGTATATCCGTTTAACGAAAATTTTCACGGTAATGTAATTTATCAGGAAGTACCGTTTCCAGTGAATGGCGGAGCGGTTTGAAGATCTTAGCCAAAGCTCGACTCGCCGAATGACGATTTCTATTGTGTTTCTTCAGCAAAATTCCCAGAGCAATTTCGAAACCAGCACAAACGAGTCGCCGATCGTTTCACGGTGGGAGAAACTTTCGTGGACTGGCTCCAATTTTTCCGCGACGCCCGACGACGACGATACGTATCGTCGCCACCCTGTGTGCCGCGTTTCTACAGCTTTTAACCAATGAAATTCTCTCATTTTGCGCCGGCAAAGCGAGTGCCACTATCGACCAGCGAGCATGTCTGATGGATTCTGAGTTAACGCTCTCTCCACTGCATGAAGAACATAAAATCCGATTACATTTTATTATTCATTTGATTCTCCGAATGCAAACTCGTTTAGGACACGACGCATTGTGGGATTATAAGATTATAAAAAATAGAGACGAACACGAGGGAAAGAGAAAGAAAGAGAGACCGCAAAATAAAGACACAACCAATTAATCAAAAAGACTGTAATCTTGGTTATATAACGAAGAATTTAATAAAAAAAGAAATTTGTTGATGTAGATATTTTAATTTAGATTACGAATACTATTGTATTCGCTCAAAATAAAGTTAAATCTAGCGGAAAGACATTATATATTGTTCTCTTTACGTTACGGGAATTAAGGTTTCTGTGTTTCTAAACCGTCTGATTGCCCTTCTATTCGACAGGAAATTCGAAGACAATTTCACTTAACGAAGTAAACGCGGATATCCGTCGAGGACGGGGTGTCTCTCGCTTGAATGCTATTGCCCGTGGCTCTTTATCAGTCGACATTTTCCCATTCAATTCTTTGCCGCAGTTATCGTTACCACTTAAGATACGTTTCCCTCTAACAGCATCTATTAAAACCGGTAATCAGACCTACCGTGTCCTAATCACGCGAGCAAACTTTCGATATTAAATTTTTCTAACTATTATCGTCCACGTCGTTTCATTCTGTATTTCTCTCTCTCCTCAAGAGACACGACGTTTAATTAATAACCAAACTGATCGCGCGGCAGTCGCTCCGAAACGGCGCGGCGGCAGGCGCGGCGCGGCGGGCGCTTATCACGAACATATTCAGCGCTGGTCTGCGAAGTCATAACCGAGGTCAATTCAGAAAAGGAGGCTACACTGACGACGCTTACGTTGTCTAACAATGCGGCGGACACTTCGCCGTAATTTGGCCGGCCAATAGCAGGGAGATAACTGCGTTATGTGGGATTTCGACCCGCCTCGAGCGGGGGAAATTTCAGTGGGGTAGCACAAGCAGACCCGGGGGTGCAATCCACTTACATAGCTAATATCCACCATCGCCAGCCGGTGCACACCAGTGGATAGCAAATATTCTATTAACATCGGAACGCTTTGGCGACATCAGTCCCAAGGATATTCACACCTAAAATGTAACTTCGAGAACCGCTTAAAAATACATATCTTTGCGACAAATAATCTTGAATTTGTTGTGTAATGAGTAAATAAACTTTCCTCTTACACGCGACTATTTTAATTTCATATAACATTAATGCGATGAATTATGACGTGTTTGTTTAAAGCATTAATGAAGAGCTCCCAGTATACTAGTTTAATAATAAATTTTGTAAATTACGATAAATTATGTTTTTTCTTTCTTAATTCTTTCATGAATTGACAAAATTATATGTTATGATATAATCGTTGTACAAATATTTAATTAAATCCGAGTATTAACAAATTATTTGAGTTGCAAACAGAGTTTATAAAAAATTTAACGTTATTTGCCTCTCATGAGACGAATTTGATTAAATTCCTGCCCGCATTACATCATACTCGCAATTCATCGTGCATGCTATTCATAACGACGTCTATCACAGCAGCACAATAAAGCGATCAATCCGGATCGGACTAACCTACCGAGACTCAACGTGTCCAGTTGTACGAGGAGCCCGTATAATCTTCGCGGATGCCCAATCGGCTGAATCAATGATCGGAGAGACAGAGCTGACGATAACATTCATGAATTCACGGATCCGCCGCGGAGATCGCGAGTGCGAGAGTACGAGAGCGCGTGAGATACGCTCGGGAGCGTGATTGAGGCAATCGGAGCCACTTTGTCGAGGCGCGACCCTTTCATTGAATAAGAGCAAAGGGATACGATTCATTTGAGAAGTGGGACGAGCGGATTAGAGACCTCGCGTCCGTTACGTGCGCGGCGGCACCGACGCGACGACCGTGATTAGCAAAATGGAAATGGCATTGGTGAAGCTCAGTCCCGAATCGTGGCCCATTGAGAATCGGGATCCTCTGGCTATATGCATGTGGATAAGTGATGCCTATTGTGCATTATACTGCATTAAGGAGCTGTCATTAGCACGCACATGCCATTAAACGTGAGGTACGGCGTCTAGTAAAATATATCGTTTACCTCGACAGAGCTTAATTGATTCGTCGGAGAATTCTTAATTACGACCGGCATCGAGTGCGAGTACGTGCTTGCGCGACAGCCACGCGGTGGTCGTGCATTACGACGACGCGGTAATTTTTTTCAATCGCTATACGGATGGTTTAATTAATTTAGCATCGCTCGCCGTCTGCGAGTAATACAAAAATAACAGCAAACCGGTTTATAGTTCTCGGCTTGGTTGTGGCGATGTGTGCAGTCCAGTAATTTATATGTTTTTAATATTTCCTTCGCAATTTAATATTTCTTTCAAACTACCGTCTCTAGCTCCATTATTATGTTGACACTTATGTTGATACTTCACATTTATATAAGCGAAATTATAACTCGTATGCGTTAAGGTGATATTTGATATTTTTCGCCGTTTCAGATGTCAGTTCTATACGGAAATAGGAGATGTTTAAAGGAGAGTAAGTAAAGGATTGCAAGATCAACGAAGGGCTCGCCGTACATTGCGATATTGGGGCTTGTGTCACGATTCACATCGTGACTCACGATGTATTATTATAGTCGCTACTCGTTCTCTCTCGTGATTTCTACATAAGGAACGACTAGCAATTGGTCCCCGATGTTTCTCTTCATGATCAACTTGTCTGGACTCGCGAAACAAGAACCAACAAAGCCGTAGGGGACGTGCTGAACACAACTCGATAAATTTATCTACAGTTACGTATTTATCTACGAAGCTACGTATTTACATATGTACATGTTATATCCCCGTGCTGATAACATTTTCTCATTTATTTTGCTTTGATACAAGATAAATGAAGAAGGAAAGGTGGAGCGATTAAAATAGTTGTAATAGAAAATTAATTTTCCAACGTACTAGTAATGGTTGTTCAATTTCCGGGCGTGGTTAATGCGACAACAACGACAGATTCTTGTCGACGCAATTACTGTTACTTTGAACCCACAGACCGACTACAATAATTAAATACCGGAAAATCACTAGCGAGTCAGTAACGATAAATAGCAAGAAAGTTCAAGGCAAATTACATCAGTCTTGCGACTAAAAGGTATAAGATTAAATTGAAATTTGACTTATAATTACAGTTATTTACACGTAACTATTAAAAAGCTAAATGTTCGAAGGTGTACAAACGAGAAACAATTAATCATTTTGGCGCGGCAAATGCATTTCGATCTTTCGTGACGAAGTTGTGCGCAGCCTTTACTGTAAGGCGGAGGCGTGCGATCTTAATCGACGAGGCCGGAGTAAATGAGGCTAATTAGGATTTAACGTATGCGGTCGAGCTAATGAAGCTCAACGACCGGTGGCAAGTTTGCACCGGAACCAGAAGTTGGCGTAACCGAGGTAACTTCACGCTCAAAAGACGAGATATAGTTTCCTGCCATGTGTCTTAATACGCTTTAGCGACTATAAACAGCTTAACAGAAGGTTGACGCCATAGCCGTGTACCAAAACAATAGCCCGTATAACACTACGATTAATAACACCACTTAAATTCCTATATCCTGTAAAATGTCGATGTCACGTAGGTACGTCGTACGTCATGCCAATAAAATCGGAAACTATATGGATTGGCAAAGCATTTAATTTATAGTGCTGTTATACGTCATACGTTAAATAAAAATCTTAAAGTTTAAATTTTTGGAGAGAAAATCAATTACGTTTTCTCTATACATAAATAGAAAAAAAATTACTAGAAATCTTAAAAAGTATTTGATCGTAATGTGATCGTACACGTATATGTGGGCGTCACTTTTAAGAGACGTTTCGCTTATATATCTTAATACTTTCTACACGCGATAAGAGGATAGAACGTGTCAGACGATGCCGACGGAAAATTGCCTGATAGAAGTGTCGATTTCAAAATAAAAGTATTAGTAGCTTGTACGTGATCACGCTTTTTAATGTGATATTTTCATGTTTCTTATGCCGACGGAGTGCCTTTCGCATTAAGAATATTTTTCCATAAAAAGTAATACGCTTGTGTAGATCTGAAGAAAAGTAGTCTGTGATATAAAATGTTGTAAAACATCTTCTTACCAAGATCTATAGTAACAGAATTATACACACAGAGACTACTTAATTAGCAGCAAAATATTCACAATTTAATAGAAAGCAGATATTTATAGCTATTAGTATTATAACGTCTGTGTGTGAAATTTCTTTATTCCAAATTCTATAACTTCCAACAAAGTAATAAACAATATATATATAAATAATAATACATAGAATAAATTATTTATAGTTATTGACTACCTTATATTTAATTAGTTTCATAAAAACGGGCAATTTATTATATCATGTCAAATTATTACAGCTCAATTTAAGAGAGCAAAACAGATGCTTCTATATATTTTGAGATTGGATATAGAAAGAAACTTCGTGATTTGTGTAATAAAAGAAAAATAAATGTAGAATAATAATTAATAGTTTAAATTAGAAAATTACAGGGCGATTGAGCTATTAAAAAGAGATAGCTATGCAGTTTAGCATAACCGTGCCATGAGGTCGTTCCCACGATTGGGACGCCTAACAGAAGACATCTAGTACTTCTCCGAGGTTAAAACCATTTCCATGAAAGAACGGAGTGCCGCGGCCGTAACGAATAGCACGTGTGTGCGAGACTACGTACATATATATATATATATATATATATATATATATATATATATATATATATGCGGGGAAATAACGTTTCGAGTGAAAAATTCGAGTTTCAAGGTACGAACACCCCGGAGGCGGAGATGCGAGTAACGTCTACGAAAGAATCCGAACGGTCGGAAAGAAATTCCCCGCGGATTTAGGAGGCGTAACAGGTGATTCTTGCTCATCGCAGGACACGTCTCCGTGGCACTTTGTGTGAAATATGATTTAGCTACGACCTTACATCGCAATTAACATCGGTGAATAAAAGCAATAACCGTCCATTACTCATCTCGGTAAAAAAAATAATGATTTATGCTCGTTACGTCGCTATATGAGATATTAAGTCAATCAAAAGATATACAAATATTATTATAACCTTTAAAAATCGTCACTCAAAACTTATAATTTCTTTTTAATTTGTAGATTATTATAAGTATGATGTATGAGAGATTTATGTTTGTATCACAAAGTAGTGTTCATAAATCAGATTACAAAGACTTTTTCAAGATACGTCTTGCGTAAAAAGTTTGGCGAATTCTGAGTAATACCTTATTCAAATTAATGACCTTTACGTTTGTGCTAATTAAATTGTTCGTATGTACTCATACTGATGCCATCGGACAAATTATTTTACAGAGTTCGGTATATGAATTATTGCGGTTTCTCTCTGCGAGCTTTGCGTCGCTCAGATGTCGCATTTAATATACGGATGGAGAAAAGCAACGTGCATTGCTACGACTCGGTGATTTCTCGCGCCCGCGTTCGCCAGGCAAGGGGATTATACTTAAAGCAGGATAGGAACCCTGACTCCTTTTCTCCCTTTGCCCTTCACTACTACCTGAATATTATGAGACCCACCGGCACGCCAGGTTCGCCCGGCCACGTAATTCTGTCCTTTCAGAAGAATCTCGACAGGTTTTATTTCCCAGCAGGTATAAATACCTGAGAGCCTAGGCGTACGATTCCTAGCGGAGGAGGATCGCCATCCGTTCGTAGACAAACCTCCCGCCACGATGTTTCGACATGAATGAACAACGATAATCGTGATAACTAAATAACGATGTAATTATAGTTAATTGACATCATCAGGGTAATGGGTGTAATATTTTTAGAAGATTTTCTACAAATTTATACAGAGTGAATCTCTAGAAGCAAAACAGTTAAATGTTTTTTCTGTAAATTGAAGACGCAAAGGAATACAAAGTATAATTTAGAACTCGAGAAAATAATTACTAATTTTACTATTTTGTAAGGTCTTCATAAATTGAAAAGTTTATGCATACATATGTTTACACATAGAATGAAATTATTTCGTCATTCTAGTATAATAAACAGCAAGATGCAAATATAACTTTATGAAGAATTGAAAATAAATGGCGTTCTCCTATTTCGTTTTAGCAAAATAGCATGCATAAACGGATTTCTTGTGAAAAAAAAACGCGAGAAAAGATCAGGTTTTTCATCTCTCATTTTTCATCTCATGCTAATACTTAATCTGATTATGTTACAAATTAATTACCTGTGTGTTACAAACGAATATCATAATCGGATGATGAAGGAAGGTGAATCCACGACCATGTTCTTTTAATAATCATATTACAAAGAGATTATATATATATATATATATATACATATATATATACATATATATACATATATAAGAAGAGAGGAGAAATTAAGGTCGATGCTTGAATATATTTATATATTCAAGCATCGACCTCTTAATTCCTCGTCTCCTTTTTTCTGCAAATTGGATATTGTTCATGACAGTCTTTTCATAATTAAAATCGAATACACCATATGAAAAAAAAAATAAGTTTCGTACTGAGGAACGCTTAAAATCGCTGAATCGAAAACGAAGCGTTGATTGTATCGAATATTTACGCGCTTTTGCCTGGATCTCTCTCTCTCTCTCTCTCTCTCTCTCTCTCTTTCTCATCCCGTCGTCATTAGCAACATCCAATTAACGAATATTTTCGATTCCTCGAAAAGGGTTTTCATCATGAACGGAAAAATCGTACGCCACGATCAAACAAACGAGCAAATTTTTCTGTTTAATGGCTCTCTATTCTCTATTCTATTCGTACACTCGATCCGCTGATTCACGATGCAATTCCGATCGATGCGTTGTCAATTAAACCAGTGCAAGAACCAATGACCGGAAGTAATAGTCTATCGAGAATCGTGGAAAAGATCTCTAACTGAGATGCGCGTGTCAGTCTTGTCGTGCCCCGCGGAAATGCTTTTAATATTCATCACTCGCTGTTACATGTTTTCTCGTAGACATATTAAAAGCGTCGTTACTTGAACACACGACGTGTAAAAAAATCACACAATAAAAGTTTTAACACGAAGCCACAAAAGCTAACAAGACACTTTTGTTTACCTTATTAAAAGAATAAATTTTACTCGCAAATCTTTATTTCGAAGCGAAAGTATCCATCTTTTATCTGTTTAAAAAAGCGGAAAGATAATCTGCATAGTTCAGCGAACAATATTTAAAAATTCGGTAACACCGTCACCAACGCGTATATTACAATTCACGTCTGCAGGCTCTACCGCGCCGAACAAATGGGATTGTCAATCATTTGCCTCTCGAACTGGAAACTTTGGGGGACAACTTTCGGTCAATCGCTCATTACACGTGACAACAGCTGACACATCTCGCCGAGAACGCGTTGCGAGGACGCAACTCTGAATTAATGCAACGTGGACAGGTCGAGATACGCGAGACAGAGACAGGGCGAAGCGAGCGTGCGGCTGGCGAGCGTATGTACGCGTCGCTACACACGTATACACGCGGTCGGATTTACGTCAACGTATCCATTAGCCATGCGGCATCGGGCGATGCCTTGGCCTGTCGCAATGTCGCGGCGTCGTCTCTATTCCTTCTGCATCCCGGATGATACACCGGTGTCGGGGATTTGCAGTCGCAGGTCGCAGCTGATGCTCCCGCTGCTTCTGTTGCGCTGCCGCGCGGCAGCATATGAGACTCCGTATGACTCGCTGAAAAATGCAAAGTGCAACGCGGTGGTGTCCTTCGAACACGACGTGATATCCGTCCGAAGAAAAACAATCCGTTACACAATGTGAAATTATGCAGCAGCATAGTTTCGTGAAAATATAGATATTAAACCGTTGTTGAAGAAGCCCCTGTACTTTTTGAAACCCATTTCATAAAATGTCTACAAATAGATTCGCCGAAACGAAGTGGAAAATTTGTTTAACTTTTCGCGGAAGAAGTTTCGCGATCGATCCTAGTAAAACTGTAAAGAAAGACGGATTATTATATAAATGTTTTTATTATTTTTCTTTTTATTATTGTTCTTATTAGTTTTCTTTTAGTTTAGTTGAAATTTTATTAAGTTTCGTTTTTTATTTGCAAACGAAGACAAGCTTGGATCTTTCGCGGAGAAACATTTCGCGCGTAATACATCCGGATATTTGGTTCTTCCTTTTCAAAAGCCGTTTTAACGTTATGTCCGTGCAGTCGGCCTATATTAGTAGGTCGTGGCTTATTTGCCGTAAATGTCCGTAAATCGCGTTTGCATGGCGCATCCAGCAACGAGTTAACGTTCCGGGCATCATTTATAACTCGCTTCCCTTTCGCGATGCAGAACGATATGGGTAAAGAGTGGTTTACTGCCTGTGTTAACGTACCACCGGTATCGAGAAACGTCTATTTTTAACGTCGTAATCTTCACGTTATCTCGCTAATTCCCGGCATTTGTATAATGAGCACGGTATGTAAGTAAACGCGGTAAATCACCCTATTTACAAGCATTATACTCCCATCTCTTTATTTAATTTTAAGGATACATCCTTCTTGAATAACTTGTATATTTAAGTAAAAAGAGATTAGTTGCTATTAACCGCGCTTCGATATTCCGCTTAACAAGATCGCGATACGCCTCGTTCACTTTAACTTTTTCCCCACGATAAATTCAACGCGTTGACGCGAATAAAAATATACGCGACGTGATTAATTTACTCGCACAACACACTGGCGTTTAAAAGCGTTTGATACAAGGAGCACGTTCGAACGTCATCAAATATCGGATTTCTCCCATGTATCGATGTTATTGACTTTGTAGATAAAATTTCACATGGCGCAGCCATTGGCGAATGGTTAACTCAAAAGTACGTACCATTCTGCGCGCTCGATGATTCATCGGGTAAATACAATTAAAATTTTTGTTGCAGATCGAATAACTGCGTGGAGTAGATAGCTTCGAGGACTTTAAAATAGACATGTGCGTCGAGGATCAACCGGACGTTGTTCGCCAATGACGCAGGGTGAGTGAACAAAATACAACCATGTTTTGTATCACTGTAAATCCAAGTGTGTTATTTCTACACGCATAAACGTTTAAAAAATGACACATTTGACTGAAGCTCGTTTTACATGTTTTGTTGCGGGTTAAATTAACACATTTAATCGTATTAAATTAAAAGTTAATACGTTCAACCGTGTTAAATTGCGTGATTTAAAACGGCAAGAAATGTACAAGAAGAGCTTCAGTAGTTAATAACATACTTGGACTTGCAGTGATGTCAAGAACCCATCGATTAATCTAATATACTTGCTCTCCGACAATGTTCCACTCGCAAGAAAATATCTTTGATATTGTGATAGTAATCACAAATAATAATAATAATTTCTCTTCTGTATTTTATTGAACTCTTATTAAGTTAGCGTTCCTCCTATCAGCGCTAAATAAATTTTAACATTGCACAATTATTAGGTACTCAAGTTTGGTACTATAGGTATTTGTGAATACCTATATGTGTTTGGCAGAAAATTATATAGATATTGGGAGGAGGGACTGACTTAACAATCATTAAATTAGGTGCTCGTTCCACTTTGCAGAAATTTGAACTTAACGTCGACCGCACAATCAGTTTACAAGAGTGAAGTTGTATTAAAAGCTCCTACGTATATTTAGTATTAAAATATTCAATTTTTAATGTACTGTTAAGATATTAAAACCCGACCAATATATCAAAAGTTACAGCCCTTCAAAGTACCGCGCTTAAAATAAAAAATTATTTTACCGGAGTTCTCGCGGGAGTTCTGGTGGCCCCCCGAGGAGTTCTATCGAAAACTATAAGGGTCCGAACCAATATTTAAAACTATTAGGGTCCGAAACGCTCCGACCAATATTTTAAAATTTACAGCCCCTCAAAGTACCGCAACTCGAAAATATTCTAAGTCCCGAGGGTAAATTTTAAAATATTTGTCGGAGCGTTTCGGACCCTAATAGTTTTCGATAGAACTCTTCGGGGGGCCACCAGAACTCCAGCGAGAACTGCCGATTTCCGAAAAATAAAATTACCCCTCGGGACTTAGAATATTTTCGAGTTGCGGTACTTTGAGAGGCTGTAACTTTGAAATATTGGTCGGAGCGCTTTGGACCTTAATAGTTTTCGATAGAACTCTTCGGGGGGCCACCAGAACTCCAGCGAGAACTGCCGATTTCCGAAAAAAAAATTACCCCTCGGGACTTAGAATATTTTCGAGTTGCGGTACTTTGAGAGGCTGTAACTTTTGAAATATTAGTCGGAGCGTTTCGGACCCTAATAGTTTTCGATAGAACTCCTCGGGGGGCCACCAGAACTCCAGCGAGAACTTCCAATTTCCGAAAAAAAAATTACCTCTCGGGACTTAGAATATTTTCGAGGTGCGGTACTTTGAGAGCCTGTAACTTTTGAAATATTGGTCGGAGCGTTATAAAACCTATAGGGAACTCTAGTACTCGTCGAAATCTTTCTGAATCTACCATAAAAAATTGATTTTTTTTAAAAAGTGGAAATTTTTTGTTTAACTTTGACATTGATTTTTGGGCTTATTTGAACGGAATTCTTTTTAAAACCTATAGGGAACTCTAGAACTCATCGAAATCTATCCGGAACTACCATAAAAAATTTATTTTTTCAAAAATGGGGGGCGCCGTGAAGTTAGCCCCCCCATTTTTAAAATGGTGTTTTCACCACTTTAAATGACGGAACTCTCTTTAAAAACTACAGAGAACTCTAGAACTCTTTCTGGGGAATCCAGAACTCTAATAAAAATTTCCGAATTTTGAAAAAGGGGGGCCAACTTCACAGACATGTTGATGAATCCATTCATATAAAACGACCTTAATATCTATATTACTTACTACTTAAACTAGCTTCTTTATCTTTTTTTATCACGAGATACGCTAACACTCTGAGTCATGAAAGTCATAAATAAAAGATATCAAGAGGCGACAAATCGTAATCGCGCGTAATCAGTAAACAGAAATACCTATACTATTTTCATTTCATCACTCTTTATTACTCCGAGAAAGTTCATGAAAAAAAAATGAAATAGATACAGAAGCTTTCTTTACAATGAACAGTCCAAAGGCGATGAGATTAAATTACATTCCAATCTCCGTCGAACATGAAGAACAATCGTATTCATTCGGGCCTGATTTCGATTTCAAGGTACTCTAAATGCAACTTGCGCTTAGAAATTGATCTCGCGTTTCCGCAAGAAAGACCGAGGTTGCTTGGCAAATACGACCTACCGCGGCGTATAGATAGAAAGAACGGAGGCGGAGAATTTTCTTGGAGATACGATGATTTGACTTGAAGAGAAGTGGGAGCCTGAAATGCGGCTAGAGGAAAATCTCTCTCTCTCTCTCGTGCAATTATCCGAATACTGGGAACAGTCCGATGTCAAGAGAGGGAGGAAAGAGAGACAGAGAGTGTGGCACAGTTCCGTACACGTGCGAGAGCTCGTGCGAATCGTGACATATTACGCGTCGCGGTATAGCTGCTTCCGTGAAACGACGCTCGACGAGGGCGACGGCGACAGCGACAGCGGTGGCGGTGATGCCCCTCGTTATCCATATGCAATATGCATGGAAGAAAATATGCGCATGCCGGTCTATAATTTAGCGGTAGCGGACGGAGGTCTATGTGAGATCTGTGCGTGTGCAAGTGCACCTATGTTGACGGAGACGGAGAGCGCACATCGACAGAAACCGGCGCGCTCGGTGAGTTTGTTGTGTGCTTGTCCTTCTCTTGGTCAACATCTCATATCGTCTTTCGCGGCCATTGAGATGTACTGAGGTACGTACATAGATAATTGATAGAAGTGGAAGACATTTTGAATAATATTAACGTCTTCGTGAATTATTATGAAATTATAATTAATTAATAAATTTTAGCGACTACGATTTTGTCACAGAATTTATGAACATATTTCATTTTTATCTCTATGTATAAAATTATGCACAAAATTTACCAGAAGGGAACGAATATTGCAAGTGAACCGTATTTTCGATAAAATCAGATTCACCGTAGACAAAGAACGAATCAATTGCGAAGTTTTACGTCCAATTTGACCGTTGACGTCCGCAAATTGAAAACGAATTCCAGAACTGCCACTCTTTGTGTTTCGCTATGACGTTGCGGGGAAATAGAGAAAAATATCGCTTTTGTTCGAACGATATCGGAAATGGAATAAAAAAAAAAAAAAGGATCACAAGTCTGCTCGCGTGGAAGGCATACGAAAAATGTGGCAGAAAAAATTGCGACAACGCATGCCTTTGTCGACTGTGAAGCTTGCCTCAATATAGAATTCCCAGAAAACTATCCCATACATATAGTTGTTATGCGCGATTCCGGTACCATCTGTGGAAAATTTAGGATTTACGCGACAATTTTATTCGTCGCTTTTAACAAATATTTAGCGTCACGGCGCTCTTTGCAGCAAATCGGCCGGCATGTCCGACGTCAAAAGCTGCCGCGCGTAACAACGCAAAAGCCATTTTTTGTCCGAAAATTTCGCGGATGAATCGGCGCGTAGTGTCGTAAAAAATGCCACGCCGGTCGCGCGACAATAATATTCGCGACGCGCCTTCTACATCGTCCGATCCGTTCGTTACGCTGTGGCGCAGATAAAAGTTATGCAGGCCCGGAAATTAGAATTCAATCGATAAATCACTTCGCGAATCGATTTCCACGGTGGAAGCGCGCCAAGGCGAGTCCCGAATGGCCCTCCGCAGATATAACGCAGCTCGCAACTGTTATTTCGGCCAATTAGTTATCCGCACAGCACCCGCAGCGCGGAAAATAGCGCGCGAGAACGATAAACATATAATATTGATCCCACACAGCATTATAAACGAGCACATTAGAGACATATTGAGTGCAGAGAATTTGAAAGAAGCGAACGATTATGTTATAATTCCGGCACTTGCTGGAAAGAATATATATTAAAGATATCGCGTTTCTCTCTCGCCAAACCATTATTTCCTTGAAATATAATTTATAAGTTTTACGCATGGTTTGCGCAAAATCTTACAAGATTTCCTTGGAATTTGCGCTTGTAAGAATCTTTGGAAATTCCAAAGGCGGCGTGGCGTGTGCCGTTGCGGTCTCTTTTTCAACAAGGGCTTTCAAGTCGCCGGGTATATGTATATATATATATATATATATATATATATATATATATATATATATATATACCGCTTAACGAGAGACGGTTCAACCCGTTATTCCGTTTAAGTAGAGCACAAAGGATCCGGAACCTTGTGACGTTTCAGGAAGAATCAGGCCTTAATGGGGTTGTTTTTCACATTTCATGCGCGGCAACAAGGATGAATGACAGAGAGCGAAAAAAACTGAAGGTGTATATTATATCGCGTGGGTTGTCGAGAGGATTATCGGCCTTAATCAAACCTAATGAAAAGGGAGATCGAGATCGAGACGGAAGAGGACCTTTCACCTAATGGTTTGAGAAACTGTTGAGAAACCATATCCGCCAGCATACGCCAGCGTGACCATTTATGGCCGCGCAAACAGTTCGCGCGATAATGCACGTCGATTAAGCTAGGTTGAGAATGTATTCCCTTTTGCCTTTGCGCATCGCGTATTTTCATAATTTTTTCCCTCGATTTCCCCCGGAAACTTACACGATCAACCGTATCGAAAAAGGCAGAAAATCGCCTTGGGACCAAGAGAAATATGTATACGTCGTATGTATTTTCTGGGAAAATAGAATATACCTATGTACATATTGTGCAAGCTACAATCTTACCGTGCATCGCTGACAGCGAAATTTTAGCCATATTCTTTCACGTTTAAATCACCAAATAATTAATAAAACCTCTATTAAATTAACCTCCTACCAGCGCTAAATAAATTCTAACATATTACAAAATTAGGTGCTAATTAGATGCTTAAAGCGTTTGAAAATTGCATACATAAGGGAAGGGGGAGAGTTTATAAATACTGAATATATAAATTGAACAAAACGGACGTTTTAGAATTACGTAATAATTAGATCCTCTGAGAAATCACTAAGGTAAACCGAAAATGTGTTATAATATTTTTCAAATATTGTTCTACCATAAAAATCAACCATCTCCTAGTCTGATAAAGACAATTCATAGTAAAATATTAATATCTGTTTTGTTTTTAGTGTCAAAATACTTGTCTATTAATGTAATATTAAGATATTAACCACCGAATAAAGTGCTCGCGTTCAGTTTAGCAGGAATTTGAACTTTTTAACGTGACTTTATTCTTGATCTTCAAGCTAGTGGCGCGATCGACGTTTAAGTTAAAATTCTTGCTAAATTGAAAGAGCATCTAATTCGGCGGTCGGAGCGCTTCGGACCCTAATAGTTTTCGATAGAACTCTTCGGGGGGCCGCCACCAGAACTCCAGCGAGAACTGCCGATTTCCGAAAAAAAAAAAATTACTCCTCGGGACTTAGAATATTTTCGAGTTGCGGTACTTTGAGGGGCTGTAAATTTTAAAATATTGGTCGGAGCGTTTCGGACCCTTATAGTTTTCGATAGAACTCCTCGGGGGGCCACCAGAACTCCCGCGAGAACTCCGGTAAAATAATTTTTTATTTTAAGCGCGGTACTTTGAAGGGCTGTAACTTTTGATATATTGGTCGGAGCGCTTCGGACCCTAATAGTTTTCGATAGAACTCTTCGGTGGGCCACCAGAACTCCAGCGAGAACTGCCGATTTCCGAAAAAAAAAATTACCCCTCGGGACTTAAAATATTTTCGAGTTGCGGTACTTTGAGGGGCTGTAAATTTTAAAATATTGGTCGGAGCGTTTCGGACCCTTATAGTTTTCGATAGAACTCCTCGGGGGGCCACCAGAACTCCAGCGAGAACTGCCAATTTCCGAAAAAAAAAATTACCCCTCGGGACTTGGAATATTTTCGAGGTGCGGTACTTTGAGGGCCTGTAACTTTTGAAATATTGGTCGGAGCGTTATAAAACCTATAGGGAACTCTAGTACTCGTCGAAATCTTTCTGAATCTACCATAAAAAATTAATTTTTTAAAAAAAGTGGAAATTTTTTGTTTAACTTTGACATTGATTTTTGGGCTTATTTGAACGGAACTCTTTTTAAAACCTATAGGAAACTCTAGAACTCATCGAAATCTATCCGGAACTACCATAAAAAATTTATTTTTTCAAAAATGGGGGGCGCCGTGAAGTTAGCCCCCCCATTTTTTAAATGGTGTTTTCACCACTTTAAATGACGGAACTCTCTTTAAAAACTACAGAGAACTCTAGAACTCTTTCTGGGGAATCCAGAACTCAAATAAAAATTTCCGAATTTTGAAAAAGGGGGGCCAACTTCACAGACATTTCATCAACCACATTTTTTTTACGTGAAAAAACCATGAACAAAATTGGCGCTCCATAATCTATCACAATTTTGCTTGATGATAAAATAACCGGTTGCGAACAGGAAAATTAATCATACAAGAGAGAGAAAGTGGGTCTAAGTCAGATGTTCCCCCAAAGGGACTTCCTCTCGCTTCTTTCATTTTCTTCCCTAGCTTGTTACTGCAGCTCCATAGTTTTTGCGGTTACCCTTCTTGCCATTGCACTTTGCAGCGTTCTTTGCTGTCCGTCCCAATCATCTCACCAAGTATACTTGAAGGCATTGCTGTTTATAACCTATACATAGTTAGCGTCGACAAAGTCTTACCATTAGACAAAGACGAATTGCAAATACCCGGGTTTCTAGCTCGGTAATTGCGTGCCTGAACGAAGTTTTCGATTGCTAATTTGATTGCGGCGAACTAATTTGATAGCGAGTAAACTAGAGAATGACGGCGAGTTAATTAATGAATTTAACGAGTATTTGTCGTTTTCGCATAGTTTATTTCCGTAGAAATGGCGAAGCCGTAACAAAACGAAACGGAGACCGTAGACTATAAATCGAAACTTTTCGTAACAATGGTATACGTTGAAACATCTGGAAAAAGCCCGATGCAGAAATGATACTCTTTATTCTTGTCTCTCAATTTTCATTTGATCCGCGCAACAGCTGCCTCGGCTACCGTATACGGCGTATACGCTTTATTAAAGCAAGTTATGAAGTTTATGAATGCTGCGTCCACGCCGGTATTGACTCCCGGAGAAATACGACTTTGATATACTTCCCGGCGAGAAGATGAACCGGCGAGTTCGTAAATAATGAGAATTCCATTCGACAGAGAGTTGCCGCTCCTTTCCTTGAAATTCCACCTTTCGCGTAAAGTGTAGCGCGCGGCTTACGAATGCTCGTAATCTAGCAAACCTCGCGTATATCCGGCAGGTAATTCGAAGTTCAAACTATTTCTCCGGTTTTTCTCTTACCCCCGAGGAAGGTACCGCTCCGGTTCCTTTCCCCCCGCCGCCTTTCCTTTCTTTCCCTTTTTTTTCTTTCACTTTCGCGCGTTTGCATTTTTCACGACGCGAGCGAATTCACCGTTGAATTCCTCGCTCGAAATCTCACCGGCAGCTTTATACGGCTGTAGAAACCGTGGAAAGGGTAATGCATTTCCGTGCGTGGCAGAAGTGTTCCCCGATTGCACAAAGCAGATTGCATAATCAAGCCGAGACTTAGTTATAAATAAGTAGAAAAAGACCTCATCCGAGAGAGCAGGGCGCGCGCGAGGATTGCTTCGAGCGATTTCGTGTACCATAAACCGTTGAGGAGAAATTATTCCCGAGCAGCTAACACAATTGCGGCGGTTACCGTAATTTTATATCGCGAATTGGCTTCGTGAACTCATGCGTTTCAACTGGTCTATTTATAATACAATGAAAATTTGTGGCGCGTCAAATCGCCATATTAATATTTAATGATCGAAAATAGAGAATAAAGTAACAGGATTATCTCTCTGCTTTAATTAACTGTCTTGTCGCGCTGTCCCGAAATACATACGCGATGAGCCGCGAGAGAATTAAGCTAAAATAATTAAATTTTTATTCGCAATGCTACAAAACAAAGCGCGCGTATTATACGTGTATATCCAGATATAACATTAGCTAAAGTGTCAGTATATCCTTTATCTTTTTCCTTTTCCAGAATTACGTAGTCGGAATAGCCCAAGAGAAAATATCTATTTAAAAATGAGATACATAATAATAATAGCTAAGATCTCTTTCTCTCTTTCTCTGTGCTTCTCTCTTCTCACCCGTCAGAGCGGTGAACTTTTTCACGGTTCCCGTAATCATAAAAAGGGGGGAAAAACCACGCTCGTGCAATGCGAGCGACACAGAAGAGTTGAAGATTCGCTACCGTGCGGTAGCAAAAAAAAAAGGAGAGAAGTCGTTTTCCTTCGCGTCACCGCGCGTATAATGACTCCGCTTTTGGCGCGCGTGACCGCTTTTCAACGGTAATGTAAGTCGTCTTTTGCGATAGAGATTGGAATCGATCGGACGTGCTTTCGCAGTTTAAGAGTTGGAAATTACTTCGCTTTCGAGAGGTTTGCACGGGGCGTTCCGTCGTTCGCGACTGCGACGCGCGGGTTCGGCTGCATTATCGTGTGCCGCAACTAGTAATAAGCCAGCGCGCTGAAACGCGGATTCGATGTAACCCCCGCGGCTGCATACAATGTACATACCTACCACTGGGCGTGGGGCGCGCCGTTGCACCCGCACAATGCGCAAGTTACGCGTGCACAAGGCGCCACTCTGTGAAATCGCATCGAACCGTGTCAAACCGACGATGTTTCGTGCGATCTGAAGCGCGAGCTCGCGGTCTCTCGCGCGCACACGCACACACACACACACACACACACACACACACACACACACACACACACACACACTCCGCTTCTCCCATCGCATCGATCCCGCGCGGAAGCGCTTTGTGCGAGCGTGTTCCCTAGTGGTCGCGTCAACATAAAGTTCTCGGCGGGAACTACTACGCTCGTGGACGTATCGACAAGAAGGATCTTACCTAACTCGAAACTTGGCAAAGTACTATTTGCGCGGGGATGAATACCGCAAATACAAGACTCTAATTACAAACAATTGATAAGTAGAAAGAGCAGAAAAATCTTTTAATTGTTTATAGATCAGAGGTCCGTCGATCTTGAACTGAGCTCGCCGGATTGTGATCGTCGCACAACACGCGAAATTTCGAGTTCGAAAGCGATGCAGGTATGCGGAAGCGTGGCCCGCGCGTGATCCCATTGTCGGGCAAGCGTGCGTATATATGCGTTATCGACGTACACGCTGTATCGACGAAAATATTTCAATATAACTTAAATTCCGGAGTAACGGCGAATCCAGAACAACAAAGTCTAATTGTAAAATTAAAATAAATCAACGTCGATGGTTTCAATTTCCTTTTAACATCGCTAAACTGTTTTAGCATAAAACCGAGATCAGGCCACAAGTAATCTCGCGGGCAATGGCATTAAAATATCGTGATAATTAAAAGCAGCGTTCAGCGAGACTCCGTTTTCGCATTCACCTTAAAAAGCCTTAAATCGTCGAATCCATCAGACTCTTCAAGAGACGCGGTCGGTGCGTCGTATGCAAAGTCCCGAACGTTGCCATTCCGCCGGGGTTAGCCTCCGAAACCGGAGAGAAGAAGAAAATCAAGAGAGAGAGATGTCTCAAGTTTGACCCACTCTCGCGGAAACGAGGAGATAAAGACAACCCAACCTCGCAACGGGCCGGAATAAACGCTAAGAAAATAATCCCGCGGGTTCCAAACGAGATGACGCCTCTCCCGCCTCCCGCCCCCTTCGGCCCCCCTTCGCCTCTCCAAGACTGCCGTGAAGCTCTTAAACCACCGTATTCATGAGAATACCGTGGAGAAGTACCGTCGCACAGGTGGATATATACGCCGCATTCAATGCGCATAGCAGCCCTTCCTGACTTACCCGCCTCCATCCCCCTTTCCGGCCATTTTCTCTCTTTTATTTCTTTCGACGACGTCGCTCGTCGCGCGCGTTCCCTAAGCGCATTCGTGCTCGCGCGCATGAAGCGCGAGACGAAAAGTAATCTGATTTCAGCGGATTCGCCGAGAAGCTGCCTTTCGCTCGTATGATTAATGCACTGAGAAGCTGGAGGCATCAATAAAATACCGGCTTGCGTCTACGGATAGAATCTGCACCTGACTTTCAGCTTTACTCTCGTTCGATTAGCACGATTATAATACAAAGAAGAAAAAAAATATACTTAAATCTACAATTATTCTCATATTAGTGTGGTTACATGTTCAATTAATCGGCCCAACGTTGCGTCGGCCGTGATGTTAACACGGAACACCCCGGATGTTAATTACGTCCAATCTTACTGATGGCAGCAAATTAGCGGTCTGCGGTGAACGACGCGGAAAATGCTAATGTGCATCGTGCTTTACTCGAAGGAATACTTTGATTTTGTCTTGTTACACGCGCGGTATTTAGCGAAGCGTTTTCCGTTAATGAGATGCGCCAACAATTGCTGACTGCAAAAATGTTTACCGAGCAAACAACTGGCCGCAACAGCGTCCCGATGGAATAGCCTCTCGAGAGATCAGAGCTGTACTTTGTACAATACAGTCAACTACGTCGCGGCGGCCTGACATCGAAAGGTGTGTCAACATCACTTTGATTCAGCTATGCTCGCTCATCGCTCTCATCTTAGTTGCCTCGAGGCGAAAGGGAATTTCAAATTGAGCGCTGTACACCCAATTTCCTCGATTAAACAAATTTCGACTGATAAATTCGAGATATATTAATAAATGTGTAAACAAAGAGCTGACAAAAATGACAAAGGTGACAGAAAGATTTACATAAGATAAATTTTACTGAAGGACAGGACAGTAAAAAAAAAATACTTAAGAGAAACTTTATAAATCAATTTAAGATAAAAAAATTTATAAAGTGTTTTTTTTTATAAATACATGTTAGACTTTAAAAAATAATATAACCTTCTAAATCTGTGAATATAAATATGTAAAAAGCGCGAAAGTTCTTTAAAGTATAGAAAGTGTGTTCCAATTTATATACGTTTTGCATTTACAACCCATTTACGGCAAATACTCAAATGTCATCTGCACGTACGGCTTAATTAACTTTAGTTGAAATTCTGGATTAATACATGCGATTATTTTATTTACAGAACCCGCCGGTATATATATCGGTCGAAAATGTAAATGTTTGATAGTGACAGAACAACATCACGTAGAACTTTTAAATTTATCTCCAACAACCCTCGAGCAGTATGCCGTTTCGTTTAAACAAATAAAAAAAAATTTTTTTTTAAAGACGACAAAGCGATGATTCTGATAGCCGAAGTTTTACATTTCTCTGGCAAACGAGAAAGAGCTCAAAAACCAAGCGCTTTCCTTTAATAACTATTATATATATTCTGCCCTAGGGCTTTCCATCTTTAATTAAATCGCATGAGGTTACACCACCGAAGGGAATTCCTGTTGATTTAACTAGACGCAATTAAGATATCTCAAGATTTACGGGAGAATAAAAGAAACTCCCACGGAGAATATCGATATTCTTCAGAAGCTCTAGAGATTTGAATTCGCGGGACGGCGCGCGGCGGCAAAGAGAAACTCTCCCCTGACAGCTTTCGTTGAACACCCACACCAGCCAAGGACGACAATGATGCTCGTGTACTAAGATTTAATCGCGTCCGGAGGGAGAAGACGGGAAAAAGGCAGGAAGCCTGTAAGCAGCAATTTGTCCTGCTGCGGAATGAAGAAGCGATGAAAGGGCATTTAAAAGTTTGCGGACAAGCGCGAGCCGACTTCACGGTACGCTAAACAAAAGGGGGTTGGTTTACGGCGATAAAGGCGTCGAACTTCCTTCCTTCCTTCCTTCGTAGGATGTAGTTCCCTTTTGTGGAGACACGTGAAAGGAGGATAATACCGGAAAGGAGAGAAGGAGCGAATGAGAACGAAGAAGTCACGAAAGTATAGAAAGAAATCGAGAAAGTTATCGGAGGGTCCAATATACTTAAACCGCCGCCGTTCGTTCCTTTTTCCGGGCCTCTCTCGCCGTGCTCGAACGCCTTTCTACGACGTGGCTGACATCCAATAAGAAAACTCGACAACCCCCGTGAGAAAACACGTCTCGCTTCGCTCGGATCGACAGAAAGGAAACGGAAACCGCCTCTCGTTACCGATTGCGAAAACAGACGTGCGGCCGAAGACACGCGGCCAAGAGTAGATCGATGCTTAATTACTGCGGAAATTCCTTTCAAAGTGCTTCCACGGAGGAACAGAAACCTTCGGCGTGTTCCAGACGAAATCCGTGTAGTTTACTCCGCCCTCCACCGTATTTGCGATTCCGACGGGCGAAACAATTTATTCGCGAGCGATTGCGAGATGGAATTACACCTGATACCTTGAGAAACTGTTTGCTTTAACGGCCCGAATCAATTCTCGATCTCGATACCCGACATGTAAGACATCCGAAAAAGAGAGAAATGTAGAGAGAAATGCCGCTCTCTCGTATAGATATTTTTCGGGGAGGGGTCTGTCGTTTAAATAGACCTATCCGAGCCGATAGGCAACGAGACTATTTCTCGCGTAAGAACGTGTCTGCGTTGACCACGAAGTGCGGGCGTGATTCACGTTAATCGTCAAAAACCGGCCTCCCGTGATATTGGGAGCGAGCTGGGCGCGAACGGAGTAGACCTCTTCTAAGCTAGCAGGACCAAATTGGCAGAATCAAACCGGACCTATCAGAATATTTAGTACCCATTTTGTACTATTTTGTACCACTAATAACAATTTTGTATCCTGTGCCATTTCGGAGAAAATCGTGGCGGTGCTACCTTAGCATTAAGCTAGATGTCGAGAAATTAACACAAGTGTGTAATCAGTGTAAAAAATGTCTGCTGGACCGTCGGTCACCCGCAGTATCGGCCCGTCGAACGTTACAAAAAGCCGCACGAAATCCCAAATACGAAAACCGTCGCATGAATGGACAATCGAAAACCCCAAGCTGCGAATCAAATACAAAATCAAAGCCTCCACCCCTCTCAGAAAGCGCCAACCAAAAAGTAAGGTGGCGCCCAGAACCGCACACCAAAAGCACAGAAGAAACCAAAAACTATCCATCGCCACCTCTCACGGATAAAAAAAGCTGGCAATGTTCTGTACGGAACACATTGAGTCAAAAATTCATTCTCTCACGGATAAAAAAAGCTGGCAATGTTCTGTACGGAACACATTGAGTCAAAAATTCATTAAAATAAAGAAAAAAAAGTTGGGAAAAGGTTTCTTCTGGAAAAGATACATCCAAACGATTTTTGAAAATGAGGTGCCAACTTTACAGTGGCACACGCAGTATGCATATGTAAATAATTTAATTTAATAAAAATTTAACAAAACAAAACCGGAAAAAACTGTAAGTTGCGCATATATTATAATCTATTGCCTTGAAAAGGATAGGATCGGAAATGGATGGATTCTAGAGCCTATCAATATGTACTTATTGGTCAATTGAGGTATTTTTTTTAACAACTTCATTTCAGCTCAGCGTGAATAATTGCAACTCGTGACTGTATTGTCGATGCGTTGTATTTCAAACAGGCTGCCACAAAAGATCAAGATGAGTGAGACGAAAAAAGAGCAGCTGTGAATAGAACCTCGAAATAGCGATTCTCTGCGCGTCACAAAATACGCGGCGTTCCTTTTTATCCGACGTGAGTCGATTTCAGTGACCCTGAATCATTTATTAACAAGCATGATTGACGAAGAAATTTAATTTCGCAGGAAGATAAACATTAATTTAGAAAGTCTAATCAGCAAAACTATATTTTTCTTTTTTGCGAAGAGTCCTTAAATGAGTAAAATTAGATATATGTTCACACACACATCGCACAAAAAGAATTTTAATAAACCGGAACCGGAAAAACACTGATTTGCGTAATAAAACATTATACATAAAAAATAACTCACCGGCCGATGCGCAACAGCGGAGTTGTAAGTTGTAACCCTGCGTTGATCTGTAACATAAAAATATTTTTACATTAAAGTAGGTGTCCAAGATAATATTATCTAATTAACGAATATCATGCAATGGACGAATCAAAAGTTGCGCACTTGAGAAAGTGGCGGATATTCCGTCACAGGACTGACAGGACTGACAGGACAGCAAAGTAATAGATGAATAACAATTTAACTACTCACCCCACGGTTGCTCCGCCGTCGCCCGATGCCTCTCCAGGCCTCCTCCTCCTCTCCACGATTCACCAGGTCCTACTCCGTTGCAGCGTTGGTCCGTTGGCCGGTTGGCGCACTCACTACTCACTGACGACGTTCACGAAAATCGACGATAAGATCGCGTCGCTTATGATCGCGCGATATTTTCGACACTTTGCACGACACTTCCGGCATTAATCTCGCGACGCAACGGAAAAATTACGGCGGAGAAGCTGTATGATCCGTTCGACGCCACGTCCATCGGCCCGTGCCGCGATCTCCCGCAGGTAGACGAACGTGGCGTCGCGTCACTTCACTCGCGACGTTCACGAAAATCGACCGATGTCGTCGCTTATGATCGCGCGACACTAAAGGCACGGCACTCCCGGCATTAATCTCGCGACGCGGCTACGGAAAAATTACGACGAAGAAGCTGCGAACAAAGCTGCATGATCCGCTCGACACCCGTCGGCCCGTGCCGCGATGTCCATTGTCCCGCAGATAGACGATAACATGGAGACGATGTTGACGAGCGAAAATCGACGACATCGTCTCTTATGATCGCGCGACACTAAAAGGCATGGCACTCCCGGCATTAATCTCGCGACGCGGAAACGGAAAAATTACGACGAAGAAGCTGGAAACGAAGCTGTATGATCCGCTCGACACCCGTCGGCCCACGTCGGCCCCGGGCCCGTGCCGCGATGTCCATTGTCCCGCAGATAGACGATAACATGGAGACGATGTTGACGAGCGAAAATCGACGACATCGTCTCTTATGATCGCGCGACACTAAAAAGGCATGGCACTCCCCGGTATTAATCTCACGACACGGACGCGGCGCGTACTTCATTACACTTCAGGCTGCGTTCGCTTTGATTGCTTTCGGCACGAAAGCGCCCAAAGTGCGAACGCAGCCTTAATTATACAGCGACGAAAGAATTACGGCGGAAGAACTATAGGTACGATCCGCTTGTCGCCCGTGACGTGACGGCCGTGACTGCCCGTGACGATGACGTCCCACGTCCCGCAGCCCGCAGGTAGACCGGGTAGACGCGACAAGTGAATCTAACATGGCGGAATTTAGCAAATCGCGCGCGCGGACCGCGGCCGTACGGCCAACTTCACTCGTCAAGAGCAATTGTCGCGACTGTCGCGAGGACGCTACTTGCTCCTCCTACACCTGTACTTTTCGCACTTTGAACAATAAATAACATCGAGATTACTTTTACGTATTGCAATATAAGCGACGTAAGAGGAATAAATTGATGAATTAAAATCAAAGATCAAAGAGAAATATCCGCGGGACATGCCAACCGAAAATAATACGATCGCTACTTTATCAATTAGGCGATTCAAATTAGGTGATCAATTAGGTAATCAATTTTATCAATTCAAGGCGATTTTGGTTAACTGCAATTAAATTATCGACTTATGAAAACGTTGTGTCTATTTCTTACGATCGCCAAATTGTCAAACACGATTAAATATGAGGTTAAACGTACGTTAAAAGGGACCGTGATCGCTAATTAAACACGTCGCGACGTCACTCGATGTAGAGTCCGTTCGATCCCGTGTTCCGAAAACCGAAAACGATACTCGACGGTCACCGGTCACTTTTCATTCTGAAGTCGAGCCGCAAGCGACACGACGCGAGACGGCGAGACGCGAATCAAGTTGACGGTTGGGAAAAGCGAAATTAACTGTCCAAAAGAACGTAATAGAAAGTCACTATTATCAAATGCGACATCCGTATCTAATTCCGCGAAGCACATGTATTAAGCCCGTGTCACACTACGTATCGCGGATCGGATTGAGATTGCGGATCGCGGATCGTAATCTAGCCAATCATAGACGAGGAGCTCATCTGTGATTGGCTGACATCCCATCCGCGATCCGTAATCCCAATCCGATCCGTGTCCGCGATACGTAGTGTGACACGGGCTTTAAGCCTTGTCTCCACGATGCTAGAGAATCGCTTCGAGATCTCAGACGGAGGAAAAATTGACCAATCACATTTAAGCAATTCGACCAATTGACCAATGCAATTGGTTAATTTTTTCTCCGCCCGAGATCTCGGAGCGATTTCTAGCATCGTGGACACAAGGCTTTAAATAAACATTCGATATATTAGGGCTATCACACAAAATTGCATAGGCTGCATCCGTCGCGCTGGACCAATGAACATCTTATGTAAATCAATATGGCGACTTTATGCTGTATGCTCATTGGTCTTATCATAGATTAGAGATATAAGAATATCTCTATGGGTCTTATGCTAAGCTATGCATTTTGTGTGTGATGGCCTTGATTTCGGGTTCTTTAATTATCCGTTCCGAAAACGACGGAAATTCTATTCTGAAGCTGCGCGACACAACGCAAGACGCGAGTCAAGTTGACGGTTAAGAAAAGTGAGACCGCGTATCCGAAAGAATGTATAATCGAATGCGATTTATACCTCGGATGTCGGAACGTAACCGATGGTCCAATGAGAAAAATTCGTTATCGAAAAAGAAATTCTCTCATTGGGCCATCCGACTGATTGTATTAGAACCGGCCTTAAATGAACATTCGATGTATCACATTTTTCTGTAATCTGAATAATCGGACCTGGCGATTCGTACTTATATTACTCTGCGATGTGCGATCCGCGAGCAACGACATCAGAAATCAGAACGGGCCGCGGGCGCCTTGGTAACATGAGCAGTGGGGATAGAGAGGGGTAGGCTTTATGCGATACGCATACCCGGCATACCGAACTCCGAACTAACCGACCGCGGCGAGGCGGCGACCGCGCACCGTGTGTATTCACCTTACCCCCACTCTATCCCCACTACTCATGTTTACCGCGACGCCCGTGACCTGTTCTGACGTCAGACGTGTCGTTACTCCCGCGCCCCGCGCCCCTCGCTCCAGTACCCGAGTAAATACACGAGTCGCCGGGTCCGATTGTTTAGCTTGCGAAAAACTGTGATACATATATCGAAAGTTCATTTAATTCATGTGCTTCGAGGATAATCCGTAGTTAATCAAAGTCGCGTAATCGCGTAATCGCGTTCTCGAGACAGTTGCTCCGGGCGAGTGAAGTTGGCCGTGCGCGATTTACGAAATTCTCTCCGCCACCTTCGCTTCACTTGTCGTGTCTACCTGCGCGCGGGAATCGCGGGATGTCACGGTGCGGCGTCATGGCGTCATGGGCGTCAAGCAGATCGTATAGTTTCGTTCGTAGTTTCTTCGACCGCGACGTAATTAGTTACCGCGTCGCGAGATTAATACCGGGAGTGCCGTGTGCCTTTAGTGTCGCGCGATCATAAGAGGAGACGATATCGACGATATCGTCGATTTTCGCTCGTGAACGTCGTCGCGTTGTGAGTGAGTGCGACAATGGACCAACGGAGTAACGGAGGACGATCGAGGAGAGGAGAATGGGGCCTGGGAGGCATCGGGCGACGGCGGAGCGACCGTGGGGTGAGTAGTTGTTAATTTTCTTATATTATAATATATTATATTTTGCCGTCCTGTCAGTTCTGTGGTGGACTCCGCCACTTTCGTGGTTTTTAACTACGGTGCAATTTCGGGTCGAGTCTGATCTCCGGCGTATGCGAGATATTACGTCGCGAACGTCGCGTCTCTTTCTTATTCGCACGGTCGCGGTATTATTTGTACAATTTTTCGCGGATGAATTATGCCAACTAGTTAGCACGGAAATATCCAGCCGCTTATTATTGCGGCGCCGGCGGCCGCGATTGTTTTTTACATTTTAAAATCAGATATTTGTTAAAATAATGTTTTAAAAACGGGCAATAATTATTTACTTCGATAATTATTTACTGTCGATTATCTTGGACGTAGCTTTAATATAAAAATATTTCTTTTGTTACAGATCAACGCAGAATTACAACTCCGCTGTTGCGCATCGGCCGGTGAGTTATTTTTTGAGCAGAAGGGATAAATATATGTATTAAGTTTATTTGTATGGTACAAATTAATACAAATTCAGTCCTTCAAATTTCTGTATTTAATTTTCTTTTTTTCTTTTTTTTTTCTTGTGGTCTTTCTAGCTTAATGCTAAGGTAGCACCGCCACGATTTTCTCCGAAATGGCACGGGATACAAAATTGTTATTAGTGGTACAAATTAGTACAAAATGGGTACTAAATATTCTGATAGGTCCGGTTTGATTCTGCCGATTTGATCCTGCTAGCTTAGAAGAGTAGCTCTCCTCGTGGGTCCAAAGGCTTATTCTCAGCGATGCATCGAGCGTCTACGCGACGGCGCGCTCAAGATCTCCGTTCTGCTTTCGCGCTCAAGATCTCCGTACGATTCTCGCGCATCAAGATCTCCGTTCGGTACTCGCGTCTCAAGATTTCCGCTTCAAGATACCCGTTTCTTTTGCGTGCGTTAATTCATGATCTGATTGCTTCGATCGACGTTCATGCCGTCACGCTCCGCCCTCGTGGCCGATCATTTACGTGCACGAGTCTCCGGTCCGTCGGAGCGATCATATCGAAATCAGCGTTCTTATGTACATAGATTTATGTAAATCGAAAATATACTAACATTATTTATAACTCGCGAGTGCTTTATCATAGTGTCTCGGTGAGCCGTCGACCCTTCTGACAAGGGTGTCCCAGACGTCCTCATACAATCCTCAACATTTATTTTAAAGTGAAGGTATAATTTACATGTATATATTATTTATTTATAATTTTTTTTCTAAAGCAGAAGATCAGTGTAGATGGTATACACTAAATCATTTTCAAATAATTTTAACCTCTACAGGACCGGCCCCTTTTTTGGACGATCTTTTTAGTTTTAGTGCTAGAACATTTTTGTTTTTGTCAGTGGGTTGAACTACGAAAAAGACGGCGCCACTCCAGCGCCTAATATTAGGCTCCCGAAGAGGTTAAAATTGTACACAATATTTTATACTTATTATTAGTTAGCTTGTTGTTACAATTTAATGCTCGTACGTGATCCGATTTATTTTTTAGGTTAAATATAACGTATTACGTAAACTGGGATTATTACATGATATGGTTTCTCTCTATTTTAACGTTTACAAAGAGAAAATTGTGCAAACACAGATTTGTTTGGCAAAAATATATATCTGTGCAGCGGGTGGTATTTAATATCAATGAATTAGATTTAATCGGAATTAAGCCGATTACATACATCTCTTTCTCTCGATCTATCACGGAATTCGTTGTTGAGATATTTAATATATCACTCAAGAAGGAATGTTCAAAACATATTACAAACGATATTTTTATCCTCGATTTAAACTTTCGCTGAGATATCAAAGTAATATTTATTTAAAACATCTAACACGGGAGTACAGGACATGCACAAACAATTATTCCGTATCGTTAAATGTGCATGAATCGCGTTAACTTTTACATAGCTTGATTTATGTCCACGGAAATCTTGTCCAGTACCGCGCGCGTCATCGTGGGGGTGATTTCTTCTTTTTTTTTTGTCCATACGTGGCCCGAGCTCATCTGTCACAGCCAGCATGAGGCGCGCGTCGTTCTTCTCGCTTTCGCGAGTAGAACAAATTGTACCTGACAGCAGGACACGGTCGGTGAGTAATGGCTTTTTGGAGGGGTGGTTAGCCCTGTTTGTGCGTCGAGAGTCACTGCCGGATCACTCTTCTGTTTTCACCGCTGACTGCGCCGACACGCCCCTTGAATACGCGGCGTCCACGTCTCTGCTCATTATGATCGGCATTGTGTGTGCACGCGAGTTCGAAATAAAACCATCGAAAGTTGCATATATAGGTGGCTCCCGCAACTCTTGGGGGATGCACGATCGATCGGATCTGACATATCGGAATTACGGTATTCCCAAAACTCACTATAGAAAAGAGATACGTTTGTAGAGAGAAATTATGTTCGTTTCGATCGAATTCTGTATTTTCTTTTCCTGACTTTCTTTTTATTTTTATTTTTACGACGGCCGTAATTTCTCTTTGAAAAGATATGACGCAACCGAACGCATAAAATAATTAATAAAAATAAACTAATTGATAAAAATAAAAGTTAATGAATTTTAGGGGAGATAAATAAAAAATAAAATAAAAGGGATACACCTGAAACTTTATGAAATTGTGCTCCTGGCCGACCGCGTAATTAGAAGAGAACTAAAAAGTTCCTTTCAGGAAGTCGCGCGAAGGATGGACGGAGTGCTGGAAATTCTTTTCACTCGGCGTGATGTCTTTCTATCTCTGCGATTTTTGTGGCGCTTTAAAGGCTTCTTTGCAGAAGCATGGACAGAGATTGATGGAAAGGTACACTCTCAAGTTTGCTGGCTGACGGATTCTCTAGGCTTTTATATTCGGGTAACTCCATCTCTCCCTCTCTCCTCCTTCTCTCGATTCAGAATGTGTTCACACGGAACTATCGGAGCGTCCGACGTGTGTATAATCAGCATTTTGAAAAAGCAAAAGAAATATAGCTAAGAGTAGAAAGTGCAACAGATTTTTTTCGTCACAGCTAGCGATATCTAATATTATATTTACATTTTTACATAATTGTAAGTCTATTAACATGATTTTATCTTCGAAATTGTAATGTATATCACGAGGTAACGGATTCTTTAAAAATCAATTAAAGTACCAGGACTGAAGATAAACAGTTTTCGTACCCACTTAAAAGTTTTATCGACAGGATTAAGAAGAGATAAGCAGATCGCACGAATGAGAGAAAAAAAATCACGATAAAGTTTTCTCAACAGCTCCGCACCGATCTTTCCGCGTCCCGCTGAGGCGCTCGCCGTACCGGAAGCGGAAGCTTTTGTCAGAAAATTCAATAAGGAGTTTCGGACCCTAAGAGTCCCTAATTATCTGAGCATTAATACGAATTGAAGTTCTCTCTTCGTTAAATTTGTCCTTGTTTTCGCTTAACTTCGACACTCAAAGAGAATATATATCTCTCTCCTAAATAATAGGATGGCGAGGGATGGAGCAGAGTTAGGGGAGAAGGAAGCTAGCCGGAAATGGTCGACACCCGTTTTCCCCACCCTCGTCTTCCGCCCTCAGAGAGACATTATTATTATCCGATACCGTAGTAACGCCGCCACAGGGTTTCTCTTCGTTTAATGGCGGCTTTCACGCTCTTATAATCCGCCAAGTTTCGTGATAATTCATTCCATCCAGTTTCCACCTTTGCGCTGACACAAAGACCGCGGGATAGAACGGACGGTGGTACGGAAATTCATGTTCAAAGAAGACGATACAAGCTGCTTCATCCTTCACAAAAAGAAATACTTTCGCGGAGAAAATTGGGTTTTAAAGCGCGTGTCGATACTAAGTAACGTGGAATGCTGGTTTTACTTTTTTACTCGGGATATTACAGAATTCAATTCGATAGTCGCGGTATTTTTCCTTAATCCAACATTCAGCATTTATGATCCGGGAGGAGCAGGTGACTTCTGGGACACGTCGTACATCATATTCGAGCATAACACGCCACGGGGAAACTCGTAATTAATTGCAATCATTTTCGTGACCGTGGAGGGACCGCGCAGTAGGACGCTCGAGCGATAAATCCTGGCCATTTCCGACGTCTGGGAATCTGCGATGCGATAATCGTTCCAAGGGCTAAATGTCGTGTATCGATCGAGCGAAACGAGATGCGACTCGCTCCCCGTCGTCAGCATAAACCGACGAATAATATCTATCGTTTCACGGTATTACACAGTTTACCGCGGAGATCTCGAATATCCATTGTCCGAAATATGGCGAATATCTACAGTTCTGTCTATTTTTCCATCCCGAGAGGTCCACAATATTCCGTCCGAGATTTAATAACGTCCGTTCATTTCAGCGGACAATTTGTCATGGAAATCTTCGCGATCTATCATATCGATCGAGTATTCAATTAATATCCTAGCCATCACACAATCCGTTCTATTTCTGTACGGAGATTAATAACATTCGGGCGAAATTTAATAACGTACATTCAATTCGCAGCGTGACTTATTACAAAGATCTTCGTGATCTATCTGTCATGTTCTCTAGGTCGAATATATTCAGTTAACGTCTAACCCTCATGGTCGGCCCTATTTTCCGGACGAGATCCATAATATCCCGACGAAATTTCCATTTCCGAGAGGAACCACACGCTGGCAGTGATGAAATGAGCTCGCTCACCCGCCGATTCTCCTCAAGAAGCGGAGAGAAAGAGAGAGAGAGAGAGAGAGAGAGAGAGAGAGAGAGAGAGAGAGAGAGAGAGAGAGAAACGCGAAAAAAAGAAGCAAACCAAAAAACCGCGTTAACCATCCGTCTCCACTCTTTCAAAAAACAGTATTCTACGGAAAGCCATGAGATTTCACACCACGTTCCGCGGACGAAGGACCTCGTTTTAGTCAGATTGGATGGTTTCTGCTCCCGTACTTCGCTATCGCCACCTCCTTTCGACTCTTACTTCACTTATTCCTTTCTTCTCATTTTCAATCCTTCTCCCGCCGGAGAACGACAGAAATGCGTGCTCGGAATTCGGCGGCGATGAGAAGAACGCGATCGCGCCATAATCGGATGAGATTTTCCGGTGGATGACCGACATTGTTTGTGATTCGCCGAGGGAGGGATGAAGGGAGTCCCTCGAGAGTCGAAATCACAGAATTGTTTTGTCTCGGGGAATCTAACAGAATGTGAGACTTTTCTCGTGCCGAATTCTATCTATTCGTGTAAATCTATTGAGGCTGATAATTCAGTACCTAGTAATGGAAATCGAGACTGGTATTAATTCGATATACCTTTCCAGATTAATGCATTTGTATCGATAATTCCTAGAAGAGGAGTTTGCGATTTATAGATATATTTGATTTTAGTGTGATTTCGTTTCGGGAAATTTTGTTTCGAGCAGAACGCTTGAAATATTGCGGTTTAAAATACCGTTTTTTCCTTGTTTCCACACGCGACAATCTGGCGGCCTCTTTCCGCTTTTTGCTCTCACGGAGTTTTCATCTATTCCACGCTCGTCAAGCTTCCCTTCGGTCGGCCGCGTCAAACGAAAAGCTGCGCTCACTTTATCGATGGGCGCAAACGAAGCAGTGGCTTTAATCGAGCGCTGATTTACGTTTCGGTCGATATTTTATTAATCCCAAACGTCTGGCGGCACGCAAGAATCTTGCTTTTACCCTGTGACCTGAAAGCCGTGCCGTGCCTTCAACAACGTGCTGTTTCTATAGCCACATCGCGTGCAACGAAATCAGACTGCTGTTATCGGAGCCTCGGCTGTTACACCGCCGCTCGCGCACATTTCTTACGTTATAATTTTCCAATTTTTACACGGTTTAATATGCCGGCTGATTGCCATCAGCGAAACGGTTATAAAATTCTTTAGAAGTTTTTCAATCTTTCAGAGTGGTTGCCGCGCCGGTGGGAAAAACAGGTTGTTTCACTTTTATCAATATTCTTTGCAAAGTGCAATTTCAAGTTTCTCCCCGATTACCAAAATTATTTCAATGTACTATGTCAGATCGATAGACGAGTGAATGTGTTAAATAGCGTGGATCGCATCGACGCGTTTAATTCCAGTTTCCCGACGCGTCTACTTCTCCGCTCGTAACGCCAAACCAATCCAACTTTGGTGTTCGGGGTATTCAAGGTAGAAACTAAATGGATTCGCTGAACTCTAGAAGCTGCCTTAGACAAACCCCCTTCTATCTGCGATATCGTTTCCTCTCGAGCTCGAGTTATGTTCTGTTTTATTCAACACGAAGAGTCGTATTATAAAAGACTAACAGCGTGTCTCCATTACTGTCGCAAAAACAATCTCAACTCGTAGACATTAATTTTTCAATGCTAAGACTGTTCTCGCTCTTAGACGTAATTTCCTCTCTTTTCTCGCTCGCGGTAATTCAGTGACGGAATTTTTTTATCGTTCCGAGTTACATGAACGTGTCACTTATCACCATTATTTCGAAATTCTGAACACTACCGTGTTAGATATTATTTCCACTCTTAGCTACTTCATGTTAAAACATCGTTAAATACATTTTTATCGCCTCTCTCAAGAGTCTTTCTCCCAACTGTATTTTGGGAAGGTATGTGCTTATCAAGTTATCGTTTTACGCGTGCGTCGACTGTAATATCACGACGCAGAATTCCGAGAAGCCAAATGACGACGAAATTATGTAAACGATATAGTGTAGATAATACTTGGAGGTGCGCTAAAGCAGCTTAACTATATATAACGTTAAGAGCAACTTCATGACGATTTAAAACGTTTTAGAACTTTCCGCCGCGAGAGTTTTACGAAACTGCAGACCGAATGGCTTTGTCTGTGGTGCTTGGACATTCCGTTGCGCAAATCTAAAATTCTATTTTTAGAGAGAGCCACTACGAAAGCGCGTCATTACGGCGAAGTGATTAGTAGTTATGATGTTACATACAGTGTTTCGCAGTATCAAATAGAGAGTTAAGCTGCTGCAAAATATTCATACTTGGAATACCAAATTATTCTGATTATTTACGCTCACGTGATATAGCGATTTTAGCGAAGTTGCTAGAAATTACATGGGAAAAAAATATCACGGATGCTTATAAAAATCGCGATATTTTTTTTAAATCTGACATGACAGTGGAGAAAGGTTTATTAAAATTGCAATATACGAAACAATTTTAAGCTTTGTAGAAATCGCACATCATCTCAAAGTTCAAAATATTTTGCAGCCGCGCTCCAACATGCGAACCTTTTTCCGCCGTAGATCGCAGCGAGTATTAATCTACATAATATTTACATTCAAGTTGCAGCGTATCGAGCAGCGTATCGTCAATGAGATACAGAGATCAGTATGGGTATAGGTTATCCCCTCGTCAAGATATATTCATTGGTCTGCCTCAATATTTGAGCAACGTGTCCCTTGTCTATTGACATCGCGCTGGCAAATTCCACGTACTAAAATCTTTTTTAAGATAATATATACCTCGTAATATACCTCGCGATATATCGACATTTCTAACAATAAGTGAAGAGAAGAGTTTCGAAGGAAGCTCTACGGAGCTTTCATTGTATATAAAATCATTCAGCTACTTTTTCCATTATTGCATAACTAAAATATTCTGTACCGTTTGAAATTTATCGTTTGGAATCAATCATGACACTTTTCAGATGACAGATTCGCAACTCTTCTCTTCGCAGTTTTCCCCGACGATACGGTCGCCGTATGATATAATAAATTAATCATCTCGAACTCACGAGCTTTACGCGAGCACCGCCGTCGCATCGATTGTTATGCAAATTTCTGGCAACGAAACGCTTCTAGGGTCGATTCGAAGATCGTGTATTCGGTTGAGAATGTCTAGACGTCCCGAGGTCGCCGTTTCACACTGATGTTTCAGATTTCCGGCGATCGCACACGTGGACGGAGAAAATTATTCGGCGATACTAGTGTGCAGGTCGCTTTAACGGCCGGCTGGTGCTCCTTCGCCATAATCGGTCTCTTCAACATCCGCCGCTTTAACTTCCCTCACGGGTGCGACGTCACGAGTGTCTCCATCCTGGAGTTGATTGTCGCCCAGAGATCGCTCTCGTTGTATCGCTCGGTGTCGACGATCATTCGGTCGACGACCCCGGCTTGCGTGTCCGCTAAAGAAATCGCTGTTGTTCGTCTGCGAATGACTCCCGCGGGTGTTAACACCTCGAACGTCGTCCGAAAGCCTTAACTTACGATTTATTTCACCTGAATATTTTGACCAACATATACGTGTATATATGTATATAAGGATTTATCGAGCAAAGGGAAAAACTATTGGATGTGTCTGGCATTTAACAAGCGGAACGCAAATTTTCCTAATCGTATTTCCCATCCGTCTCGTTCCACGTAGATGTACATTTCGCGCGGTTTCTCCGCGACAATTCGCGTTCTCCGCGGTGACAGCGGCGAACGGCGAGAAAAAGAGAGGAGCGAAAAAAAGAACGATTTCCGGCCGTACGCGTACCGTACGATCCGCGCGCTGATTGCGTGGCGTAGGGGAAAAATTCGCGTACCAGCTGTTTCGTCGACGGGGGGTGTTAACGTCCGCCAATTTATCGCCGCTGCGTGGTGCAGGCTCTCGCACGCGTTAAATTTACGGCGGTCCCGGACCCGAAAATGTATTAACTCGTCGTGAAACTGTCCGCGCGAGGCCGAGGACCACGAAATCGCGAGTAATCGTCGACAATTCATCGTTTTCTTTCTCCTATTTTTTTCATTCTTTGAACTGACAGAGCGACATTGATGCGGCTAGTTAATTTTCCGACGCCTCGAGACGCGACGACAAAACAGGCTTGATCAAACTGTGTTATCCGTCCGGTTCTCTCTCTCTCTCTCTCTCTCTCTCTCTCTCTCTCTCTCTCTCTCTCTCTCTCTCTCCCTTCTCCCTCTCCCTCTTCCTCCCTCCGTCCCTTGATACATGCCTGGTTTATTGTCAAATTTCTTACAGCAGTCAGGTGAATGCATATTTACGATAAAGTTTTAATAATAACGTTAAGTGTCGAAAGAGTTAATAAAAATATAAACACATACCTTTTTTTCTAAACATGAAGAGTATATCATTTATTTATTTGATCCTACAATAAAAATTTCCTGTTAGAAATAATTATTACAAAATACTTTATATCAAAATTTTCATATTCTTTGAGTCACTTCAAAATAAAGAATGGCTCTTTTAATTAACTTTTTCAATTTTTCCGCTTACCTAACAGTTATAATACTTTCTATATTTTATGACACTTCCCATTATGATTTTTTACGTTTTTGTTTGGAATTAATAGCGCAATCTTCGCGAGCAATAAAAGCGACAGAGCACGAGGTCGACGCCGAAATGGTTCATATTGTGACCACAGTTGAGGCAATACGGTTACACGCCGCCCGTATATATATTTTTTTCTTTTGTAACGCGATGTCAAAGCGATCAGCCGAGCGCGAAAAGTTTACTGCAGCTTTAGAAATGGCCGGGATTTGGGTCGCTTAATTAAAAGGTCGCCGGAAAAATTGGGATTGGCGAAGCAGTCCGCCCGACGCAGCGCTTTCGTGCACGATAAATCGCGTATTTTTCTGAAACACGCGGACACCTCAGATCCCGATTCGACGCCAAATAAAAGCACATATCGCGATATCGGCTATACCAGTGCCCAGGTGGAGTAGCCTTTGTTAACGCTCGGCTCTCATTTTACCTCGGCCTCATTAATCTTTTCTCGCTGCGCGACGGCCGTAATTACGCGCGCCGTAATTCAGGGAAACAAGGCGAGATGTTCTTTATTTACGTACGACTTTCTTTCCGACGACAACGACAACGGCGTTACACTTCTCTCGGCTGTTCCGACCCCGTATTGCGACGGAACGGAGCTGAACGCTATAGCGAAGGAACATTACGGTCAACGCCGGTGTACCTACGGACGACGGAGAATGCGGCGAGTCGTGGAATTTTTACGAGCGACCTGTATCAAAATTTTTCTAACTCTCCGGAAAATTAGATATTCTCGGGACAGGTATATACGGGATAGGGAGGAGGAGGTGTTCTCTCATCCCTCGATGCAAAAATTGCAATATCACTTGATTTGAATTGCATTGTTATTACATTTAAGAGAGGAATATTAATTTCTCGAGAAGAAATAAAAAAACGCGATGCAGAAGTATTAATAATTAATGACTATTAATTAATAATGATTAATTAATGAGAATCTGATACCTCTCGTGGTACCTGCATGCGAAATGCACAATGAGAATACATATACCGTTATACGATACGTTGTTTTTTAAACTATACCCGTTTGTACTTTTTCCTGAAAACGAAACAGATATATTGCGCGCGAATTTGTGGCCATGCCGTATGTACCGCTTTACGGTCATTAAAGTAGAAAAATTGTAATTCTAAATGGAAAATATTGTTTCAACTACGGCAGGCTGCATTTTTCACGAGCTTTACGAGGGGGAACTTTCCCCATTAATTTTATCCCACACACGACTTATGAAAAAACATCGTTAACCACGGCTTGATTAATTAAGACGTAGATTGCACCACGTGGCAATTAAAGCGCGCCTGTGTGACCTCCATTTGCCTCGGTGAAAATGGGAGGATCGGAGCGATCTTTCGGTGTTTCATTTTTATTGGCCGTAAATACCTGTGTGCCGATATCGTCGAACACGCCGTGTTTCGTCGTTTGCGGAATTAATCGCGCGGCAATTATGCGAGCAAACGACGGGATTCATAGGCGTGCTCGGTACACACAGGCCTCGATGGTACAGCTTGTTCCGATATACAGGCCGCTTGTTTATGCCCTGTGACGGAATTTTTATCGTCGCGCGAGCAATAGCCGCGCGCGCAAAGTAATCCTCGTTATCCGGGCTAGAAGGGCTAGTAAAGATGGGACGGGGCGGATGGGATGGTGCGCGGCCCTTTACGATCACTTAAATGCGCCCGTGTTATTTCCGTCTCGCGGACGACATTCGGCGTAATAACCCGATAAATAACGGTAATTCGCGCGCGCGCGTGCGCCTAGTAGATACGACGTGGTTGACGTGGAGATACGACCATGGGGTATTTTATATCCCGGCGACATTTCATGCATTTTTCGTTACTACCACACGTTACTCGCTTAATTCGCCACGGTGACGTTGACCCGATCGCGTAAATTCGCTGCAATATCAGGCGAACGACATCACGTTCCCTCCGAAACACGGTGTGTGTCTTTAACGGGAAAGTGACGAAGAAAAATACCTAAAACGCTACCCGTTGCTCGAAATTTCGTTGGCGCTTATTCGATAACGGCCCCGGCCGGTGCACGCCGCCATCGAGAGAGATCATTGTTCATGAAAATTCCACGGGCTTCATTTCCCGACCGCCGTTAATCGCGCGATAAAGCCGGGAATTCCGGGAATGTCCAGCATCTCGCTCGTTACCGGCTCGTTTTGTAGTATCAAAAACGAAACGCTTCCGCGCTTTAGACAGCCGCCGCGAAACGGGCGGAAAATTTGTAAAATCCGCGCCAGCCCGAAACGAAACGCGGGGCGCGCAATGGTCCGCAACGACGGCCGATGCCTGCCATTTGTATCCACGCGTGTTGGCGTTGGCCGCGGCGGTACACGGTATTATCTAATTTTCCGCGATGCAATTCCGGCTGCACACACCCGGGCGGACGGCGTGGGCAGTGGCGGCGATCGTTCGTTCTCGCGCTGCAGTTCTGCATGTTCAAGGCTGTGCAGCTGCTGCTGGCGCAACACGCGGCATCGTTCACCGATGCCGATCTGTAGATATCCGAGCTGCTATTATGCCGCCAATGAGCCTAGCAAGCTACGATGATGGCTTCCGATTATCATCGTTGCGTCGCGTCGCGTCGCGTCGTAGGGGAGAAGGTTGCGCATTCCGGAGCATGTTCGGATAATTTTAATAACCAAGACAAAGATTTTCAGAAAGCGCGAGAAGAATACGATTCTTTATTAATAACACAATAAGTACACGATGTTCAACTTTTTGCGATCAAACTATTTTTCGCAAATAAATAAAGATTAAATTCTTCATTCTCAACTTTATCTAATCGATATAATATGAATGAAAGAATTTTTATTACTTGGAGGAATTTGTGAAGATTGTAAAAGTGTTATGCTTGCCGATTGTGTAATCGCATACAAATTCAAATACTTGAAAGATTATGCGATAGGCCACTGCAATTATGCATTATGTTTAACTCGATGTAAAATCGCAAAGGGTTAATTTATGCAAATCCCTCGGTATTCAAATTTATCTCTCTTCTCCTCTATTGTATTTTATATGTCGACGCGAAACGACATTTTGTCAATCTTTTCAGCACCGAGAAGCAGAGCTGCCATGTATTTTGTTTATTTACCGCGCAGGCGGATATCTGTCATCGATATCTGTGCCATTAATCATGAAGATGGCCGAGGGGCTTTTTAAACCTCGGCTATCCTCTGAATAATAAATTATATCCGGAAGTAAGTCGCGGCGCACTGGTCGTGGGAGTATATACCGTGTAGTTGCGCGACAGAGACATCACGGATGCGCTCACCCTTCTCTATGCAGCCAGCCCACCAGGGCTTTCTTCCTTCATGTATCGTCGATTATTCCTATCGCTGCGTGCCATCACGTCTTTGTCCGTGAGACGTGACTACGTTCTTCTCTGCGTGTTGTAATATACTTTCCATATTTTACAGTATATACAATATATCGCGACGTGCGACACATACTCTGTCTTTATAGTCATTGTTATTCAAAATTCGCATTTCTATTCCAATTTATTGCATTTGAATTTTATTCAGACATCTAGAATTAATATTAAAAGTCGTAACTCGTATTTATAATAATCTTTATGTGAGGTACCTCACCATGTTTATTAAAATTTAAACGCTTTTAGACAGCGTCAGATATCTGAAAAAACTCTTTCTCTCTCTCTCTCTCTTTTCATATATACAATTCGTACATTTAGTATTAATAAAGTTATAAACGTAATAAAGTTATAAACAATTACGACGGAAAAGGCGGGTCGTATACCAGGGATGGGGCTTGCAGCGGTAATAAATACAGATCAAATCTCTTCGTGTGCGAATTAAAGTCTACAAAACATATTATAACTTTATAGCCCTTTGCTCTTTATTACCTCTCTTCAATGCGGAGTGCACTTTTCTTGTGCTGATTGAGAGGCCGTCAGCCTATAAAATCCAACGGTCGCGCTATTTCGCTTTTCCCGCTTAAATTTTACGAGGAATGCGCGTCGAACGATTCTCGCGAAATAAGAAACGCGCGAGAGAAAGGGAGTGTGGATTACGATTTCATTTCAAATCAAGCGTGCCGTGGAGTCGCTACCATCTTTCTATTGTAAAATGCGCCGCACGTGTACGCGCGCGAAAATTCGCATTAAAAATCGAAAACCCCGCGCGGCCCGGCGCGTTTTCGTGGTATCTCTCCGATAAAGTGCACGTCGAAAAATTGCCATCGAAATGAGCACTTCGCTGGAATATCGTCGAGAAATTATTCATCACATTTTCATCCATCTCTATAATTGATTGCGCAGCCAAATTCCCGGGGCGAATTCTCTTGGCGAGAGGGCCCAATATATCCCAGTTTAATTATTTCTGATGGATATCCTCTATAAAAACGTGACGAATTTTGCATTTTACGGGGCTGCAATTTAACGTTAAACAAACGCGCATACTATACTTATACGCGTTTGTTCGCATTTGTGCATTTATCGCGACAGTTATTGTCATCTGCCCCCTGGTAGCTTGAGCGTGACTAGTGGATGCAGCCGCGTTATGCATTACTGCAGCTTTACCCGAGCATACGTTGAATCGCATTCGTATATATACCGGAATGCGCAAGCTGACGTTATTGTCTAAACGATCGTTGGAAGGCAAGACTTGAAGTACATGTACCGTAATCACTAGACGAATGAAGAGGAGAATTGCGCAAGATATCTCCATAATGCGACATTTGTAAATGATAATTAACGCGCGCTCGTTAGCAGACGAGTCTGCTGCGATATTTCTGCATGCGATGCAATTAGATCGAGCGAGAACGACCGTGTCTCGCAATCACGCGATCGTTCTCGAGAAGCGCGAATTTAAAATCTGTCACAGGAACCGTCCAATAAAAACGAGACCGGGGTCTCTGAATGGCCGGCAAGGTTAATGCGATTGGATGATTGGCTCGATTAGCAAATTGGTCGTCGACGTATAGAACATTGGGATAAATGAGGATATGTCTACGCTGGGAACACGGCACCACCGCGGCAAATTGATGGGAAGGGCTCGAATGACAGCGCTGATGTCGTCGCTGATTATATTATGAGCCGTGATTTTCGATAGCATTATCAACACGTGTGCGTTTGAGGCTCGTAAATTCACGCGATCGTACATGACATCCTTTTTTTAAGTTTCGTCAAAAAAGACTATAATTATAAAAACCTTAATTCAAGATTTTTTTTATTTTTTTTTATTTGCACAATTTTACTAAAGCAATATTTTACTGCGTTTCATTAGTACATTTGAGGATTAAATACTGCATAGCTTAATATAACACACATACACACACATAAAAGATCACTTTATAAAATTTTTGGCTTGATAATAAAATTGATCGGTTAATTGTTTTATTTCGTCATTTGTTTTACATAAAATATTATACAAAAATATTTTTACTAACCACAGATACTAAAAATTAAATCGAGAGAAATGATAACCAATTTGAGAGACATTAATATTAAACATTTTGATTAAACATTCCAATAGAGAACCGTCCGTTTGATGCTTGAATTATTCCAACTTCATCTGACGTATCTCATAAATATCTTTGTGAGATACATGAGTTGTCTTGAGAACTTAGGAGGGCGATGATGTTTTTTTAACAATCACGAGATCGTAAAGAGGGGAAATCGGAAACAGAGGCGCGTACAATCGTTAACTCGAGTCAAACCACGCGGCGGTCGAACGAATCGCCCGATCGATATAGCCCGCGCATCTGGAAGATGAAGCGTTCCGTCGAGAGGCCCCCGGCTCTGGTGGCTTTTTCTGGCCCACCGGGGGTCTATAAAAGCATCGAAGGCGCGCATATCGATGCGTCATCCGGTACGACCGACGTGGGTCGTATTTTCAAGTAGGCGTTCAGGCGCGACTTCCTAGCACGTGGGACGCCGTAAGAAACGCCGTTGCGCAAGCGGCAGCGCGTATCCTCGCGCTGACGATGGCTTTTCCCCCCTGCAGGTTATTACCATTGCCCGTTTTTACCCATTCCCGTACGAAAAGTACGCGCATTACGTGGCTTTTTGCATATCGGCAATGCGCCCCGCGAACGACGTCCGCGACAGCTGCGCGGATATTCGGGCCCTGGACGCACAATATCCCGGATATCGCTTCGACGAACGCGGATACGTTCGCCTGCTCGAATTTAATCCACCGCGATCGACTTATGAATATCGATAAATCCTCTGCTCATCTGCGGAGGAATTAAATTTATCGACGCAATAAAGTCCATTGTAATATCTACAATGGGTCGAGTTTTAAAATTCAAACACGTTTGAAATTTAATTAAAAGAAGGGAATTTTTTGAATTGCACCGCGAGGAGGTACGTTCATGACCATTTCAATTAGACTCTGCTTCGCGTTTGAAACAGGTAGCCAACGATTGCGTGCAAAATCAAAAATTCTTGAAAGAAAGTCAAATTTGATCCACTTTGATTTAAAGTTTATCGATTTGGATCACTATTTCATATAGCGATCGAACTTTAACCGCGGACAATTCCTCATGTAATTCGTACTCTTTCGAATTATTTTCCCGGCCCGGCCGTAAATTTCCGAATCGTAAACCATGGCGAATGCACGTCCATAAAAAATTTAGCTATGCCACCGCGGTCGTGACTTTACTCTCCACGAGTGCCGTGAGTATCGCGCAGCTGTGCGACTTTTTATTCACAGTCCATGTTCACCGTCGACCATTCATTTCTCGGACCATCAGTAAAGACCGACCATTCGCCTTGAAAATGTTATACTGGAACACCCGAAGAATTCTCTGGCTATCCGCAAATTTTGTTCTTTCACAGAACTCTTTTTTTTCTGCCTCTGCAACGATACAGTTGTAAAATGCTTGAGAGCAAACGACAGTTCGATTTTGTTTTTCGTTTTTAGTCAACGCAATCATTATTGAATGACGGATCGATATTTTACGTGCAAGTCAAATTTTATATACGCGTTAAGATTTATGAAGCCAATCGCGAGCAGTTAATACTCTCAAACTGCCGCGCGATGCATTATTGTTGTTGGATATTTAGTACAACTAAATGATGTTTACTCATTAATTTTCAACAGAATCAATATTGACTTTCATGGTAATATACGTCAGTTGCTAATGCCTGTCAAATATCTACTACACATTTATTACTTATATATCAACATTTCTTCATTAAATATATGAATACATCGTCATTTCGCAGTTTCTCACCAGGAAAATATCAGTAGCCCTAATTTTGCAAAATAGTAGCATTTTATGAGAATAAATAGCGATTTATTGATTCGTATTTGTGTGCGAATGCGTATATACGTGTAATTGAGGAACTGAAAATATTTCCGCTACATTCATAGGATTTTAAATTTAGATATTGCAGATATGTTGATTTTCTCATCTGAAATTTCCATAAAACTTTCTACTATGTTAAAATACAAATTTTTTTTCTTCAGCTTTTTATTTTTTTCTAACCGCACGTTGATATATCGTATACCGTGTATTACATTACTTATAAAAGCAATACAGTTAACGTAAAATGACATCATGATTTTATATTGATTAAATCGGTTTATCCGATTTGTTGAATGACTATATTGACATCCCTATTGGCAAAAATATTATTGTGCGGTAGTTAACAGTAGTATAACTTAACCGTTTTAACCGCATGCGCGACAAACGCGCGCGGTATATTTTTCGTAGCCGCAATATTTTTTCTCGCGCTGTGAAGAACGGAGTGTGTGTGTTTTTCCGATGTGGAAAGCCGTTGTTTACGCTGTTGTCCTGATTCGCGTCCGTGTTTTCCATGGAAAGCATCGAGGATATAATGGACGATATTTCCAGAACTTCGCGCAACCCCGTAACCCTCTCGTATCGGAGTAACGACGCGAGCAGCGAAATTTCCATAGCGCGAATTAATGCGCTCCTCTGAACCGGAAGTGGATAACGAATCTGTTAAAATCGCGCAGGCTACTCTCCGCTTGGAGCGCGTACTCGATACGCCGAGTTAATCGTTTTTATGCGCGATTGACGATCGGCGTGTTGTTCGAGAAGATACAATAGTGTCGGCAACGAGATAGGTAATGAGGATTCGATAATGAGCAGATCTGTGCGAGAAAATCGAAATAAAGCGCGATAGCGGCGGAATTTCGAGATAAACATTACAGTCTCATTTGCACGGAATTCAACGGTGTACATTAATTTAAGTGATTAAATTAACATCATCAATCAGAATTCATTTTGCTTGATTATCACAAAATGTATATATGTATATTTCTCGATGAATCGATAATGGCAATTTGCATATTTACGTATTCCTGTATCGGAACGCCTGCTTTTTTGAAAATTAGCTATCTATGCATCCGAGTTGAATCGCGTGTTTTCGCAATATACGGTATTGCATAAAGAAGTACATTATTCAAAAAAGACAGATCATTTGCTAAAATACCACCGGTATTCCGCTTAATCAGGAATACGCGTTGGCGTGATGTAATTGAGAGGATAACTGATAAACTTTAGGAGGTCAATAATCACGGTGCATCGAACCGTCCGCCTTGCGACTAAAAGCTTTGACCTTGCACTCGGCGGAGAAAAAAATTTATTCATGCACACGTCAGGGAAGTTTTCTACGTACTCGCGCGTACTTATAGGGAACAGCCTCGCCCACACGCGGGACGGGTCACACCCATTTAATTTCGCGGTTTCTCTCTTCTTTCATCTCTTCTCCTCAGGTTTCTTCGCCCGTCGCTGTAATCACCTCTGTCTTCCGCTCTCCTTCATCCACCACCCTTCCCAATTAAATCCCCGACGTGAATCCGCGCCCTGCTTCCTTCTGGTCCTCATTATGCGCCATTTATCCTTCGCTCTCATCAACCGAGAAAGAGACGGCTCGAAACACAGAAAGGGGACAATCGCTACTTTCTCTTAACTTTTTGTTACATTACTGTCAAATGGTGCTATCACGTACGATAACGTTCCTCGATTTTCTTTCAATGACGCTTATATAGGAAAGTTTAGTTGAATTTTTAAGAACGAAAGTATTTTGCCTGACTGTATATAGAGATATTTTACATTTTCCTTCCATCTTAACGTTATTTTATTTAAATATATTAATTTGAAATTCCGGGTGGACTTGAATTATGTTTTGAGAAAAATATGAATACTTGGGTAGAAAGTCTAGACTCTAGAGAATAAAAAGATCAGTTGTTTTCTACGATATGAGATTTTTATTCTTCTTTTATGCAATTTAGAAGATTTCTCGTACACAATGTGTATGTCGATCGAGAAGATTGAGTGGTTGCTATGTGTTCCCGTTCGGTATACAAGTCACGTACGAACGGGAGTTGACCACAACAAATGTAATTTTCCTCCGCCGAATTGCAATCTTGCACCGGATCGAAATTCACAGAATAGTGCGATGATATAATCAAATTACGAATTAATCAATATTCTTTTGCAATATCCTAATTCTCAGAGAAAATTCGAAAGAGTTATAAAGTGCAATAATACGAATATTTAAATGAAGTGAATATCGCGACAAATATAAATTACGCTAAATTATATATAAATTATTACGTTAAATAATTACCAGGCTTGTGTTAGAAGATAAACAGCTATATCATATATGTAGATACTTTGTCACGTCGTTTTGACATGATTAACTTTATCTCACCGCTTTTTCAGCGCGGGTATAATCGTTGCACGTGCAAAAAACTGAAATATTCCATGCAATCTGTCGTGTCAGCTCTCGTGCAGCGAAATATACTTGGCGTTCTCGTACATTCTTACGTGGAATGCGACTCGTGTACGCATTCGAGAGAATCGCGAAAAGAACGGAAAGGGGAAGAGCGGGGATAGAGGTTGCGATGCATTAGAGCGTAGGTGAACCTTCGCATTTCTTGGCAAAGTAAAACGATATTATGTGCCAGATCCGGCCAGATCTAAAGCTGGCTCCATTAGATAGGGAGGCCGTGATCTGTTTTCACTTTATACTAAACTTACCGAAATTTTTACTATCGATTTGTGCGGCTGTTAATATTAAGGGGAAAAGGCATATTATTATTAGTACAGTAAGAAAATCTAAGTGTTTGAAAGTCAAAACGAAACTCGTCGATATTCGCTGCCCGGTAACGTTCAGTCGTGAGCCGCGATCACGCGCCTCGAAGAGCGTGTTCTCCGGTTTTTCACAGCGCGACTGCCGAACGGAGAGTCTCGGAGCAGGCAGAAGACTTTGAATCGTCGCGGCGTCGGCTCGTTCGTACGGTAGCTGACGATCCTTAAGAAAATCTCGTGTCGTTCGTTGTGAGATTGAATATTGTTTGCGTGCGGTAAACCTGTTCTGTGTGAGACTGAGTGTTGTGTGCGTGCAGTAAAACCTGAGTTTGTGAGCTGATGCCCGTATCATTTTCGCGATCGTCCTCGGCCTCGCGATCAAGATCTTCGTCGGCCGCGGCCGCGAGCAAGATCTCCGACTTTAAGATATCCGAATCGCGGAACGGCCGTGTCAGAAGGACGGATCTGAAGATCTCCGCGCATACGCGAATTGCTCCGAGCGTCGCCTGCTCCGTATTGTGCACAAATAAACGTTTTTGAATAACGACACGAATTCTCAAGTTCTTTTCCCGCTCACGATCCTTCAGCGAATCTTAGGATTCGCGCAACCTACTGTCTTCGCGCTCATCTCTGAGCGTATCCCGGCAATTCAATCGGGACGATCTCGTCGAGATCGGCTCCCGAACACTAAGAAATCAAGAAAATAATAAAAATCGTTTATTTTGAGAATATCGCAAGATACTTTAAGACTTGAAGATTTACATAAAATTGATACATCGCTCGCAAAAGTAAAGTTACTCATATGGCGAAAAAATAGATAACAGTGGTTCCCTATGGGTAACCATGGTCCCGGCGGATCAAAATCTATGGACGTCCTTGCTTGGGATGATGCCAATGTGTGCTGCTTTCGCCTCGAACTGGCACGAAAGTTATACGCTTTCGGTACTCGATCAACGTCCTACGTCGTCGATTACACATCTTCGTATCTGCGTCGGATGTACACACATACATATCTGGCGAGGGCCATCGGGCACGCGGTTATCGAATTACGTCAATTTTCCGATACCTCTGTCGGCATTCGCGACATAACGACGCGACAAGCGGAGCATCCCTCGCTGTCCTGAATTTTAACGACGTCAAAGTTAACTCGCCTTCTTCGGAAAGGAAAGAAGTGCTTCGCCAACTATCGTCTGAAGGTGAGGGTCGCTTTCGAGAAAGCGTTTTCTGAGCGCAATTCCGGCGTAAACTAAATTGCCTGAATGAGAAATCTTTTTTCGATTTTTATTAACTCTCGTCTGAGCAGACAGCGACAGACATGCGAGTCTGATGATTAAATGATACATTTTGTATCTCTATTATCGCTAAAGAGCATATTTCACGAGGGCATGGATACGCAAATCTTTTGGATGATCAAAAAGATGATTTTTCGGTCCGTTAATATATCTTATATTAGAACTATTCGAGTAGCTGTTGAGTTACCTACGGCAACCGTGAGGTTGCACTAATGTTGTTTCGACAAAGTTTACGTCGAGCCGGAGCAAGAAGAGCTTTAACTTCATCTAGTGTCCAAACGAGTATAAGTAGGCAGCAATGAAAATTCCGACGTTGAAACTAAAGCTCGTTGATTACTTTCTTGAGCAATAGACAGTCGAAAACTTGTTGATTACTTTCTTAAACGCTTCCTTAGGCAGTCGTAAAATGTTTCTTTATTTTTGTTTTATTTCACGCGGCGCAAAAGTAACCTTTCCTCGCCAAAGTTTTTTAGTTATATCACTAGTTAACGCCTTATATCTTTTTAATTACATTAAAGACGTTTTTATTGTACTTATTTAGTTGCGTACATTGCATATGTATATATGTATACACTGAAAAAAAAAATTATTTGCAAGAAAATAGATTTCTTTGAATTTTCAGTTTCCTTAATTCAAAGAAGAATATTAGGTAAGGTTCAAGAAAATATTTTAAACTCAGAAAAATGTTTTCTTAAATCTGCTCAATACTTCTTTGAATTAAAGGAAACTAAATTCAAAGAAATCTATTTTCTTGCAAATAATAATTTTTTTTCAGTGTATATAATTAATAAATAAATATATGTATATAAGGATGTAAATCCCCATTTTTATCTTTGCATCCTCGCAAATTTTTTATCAATTTTTTCAAGCAAATTTCTCTCTTTTTCTCTGACATTTTTTCGTTATTTTTACTTTACAGCAACGGCGAGTAGGTGACAACGAGGACCGTGACGCACGCAGCCAACAATCGACTGAAAATGGCCAAAAGCGCTGAGAGATTACCCGGTACTTCTACAAGACTTAGGACCAGAGACGATGGCTGCTGTTCTGTGAATTTCCTGAAATACGTTCTTCACATTTACAACGTGGTGTTGTTTGTACGTACCATCTATTTATCCCGACACTCGCGCGCGAAAGAAAGGAATATTTTATTTCGGAGACACATCTACGCAGGAACGCGCGTTAACACAAGAGCGAAAGACACGGACTGTGAAATCCGCTGTCCCGTTTCACGAAAGAATCTCTCCTGCCCGACAGTCCTCTTTGCATTCTCCGACGAAGTTACTTTAATCCAAGAGCGTCTCGTTTTTCCAACCATTTATATAGTCGCAGACTTTCTGTCGCGAGATGTGAAATCACTCAGCGAGTGAAGCACCGAAGCGTTCATTTTTCCTAACTTTTTACTTTCAATAGCTTATGATTCGAACTACTTAGTAAAGCTTAATATCTTTAATAAGAAAGAGTAATGCCAATCTTATTAAATTTTAAGGAGTATTGATAGCATATCACGTGAAGTTTTCGTGAAAGACAGTTATTGCAAGAGTTACAATGAGATACATCGAGCTTTAATATAGAAGTCACGAACCAACTGAAATGCTTTTTTATACGTAGCCTTTGATATTCAATATATTAATTGAGTTACTGCGTCAGTACTTAACATAAAAAATGTTTCAAATGAAAAACGATAGAACGGCATCCTGTATAGGGCGTATAGCAATCTGTTGAAGTGATTGCCATTGAGACAAGACGAAAAAATGCGCCATTATTCGACAATTACTCTCGTCTGTCTTCCGTTTTCGCAATTTATGGGAGACTGAAGCGGCGAGAACGGGATTGCTCGTTGTCGTGAAGCACATTTATCGTAAAGACGAGTCGTTGTCGAGGCTCAGTCGTCACTTCGTTGGATGTTCGGCGAGCTTTTGCAATCACCGGACACTCGCTATAACCGATGGGCGTGTGGTTATCTGCCTTTAATTATTATCATGAGTACCACGAGCGTTTCAAGCGTGAGTTTAATCAATAGACGGAACAAGAGAGAGAAAGGGGAAGAGAAGAACAGAGAGAGAGAGAGAGAATCACCACATACCGGCAGACCTTTCAGACGAACGTTTCTTTGATCGCGTGCGTGCTTTCGATCTTATAAGAGAACTTTATTGTACGTGGCACGGAGAGAGACCCGAAGGATTAAAGTGCAATGCAAGAAATAATCTTGAGCCGAAATAATTGCGTTCATCGCAACAGCTCACGCGGGCGAATAATTGGAGCGCGGAAGAGCGGATATTGCGCCGGAAGAACGGCGTTTCGCGTTAATCGAAAGGGAAACTTTACGCTCGTACGCGGCTAATTACATAATAATCTCGTATACGTGGATAACCGTACAATACAACGCATCTCGCGAGTCATTAATCTCGTGTAATAAATTACTGTTGATCATTCTGACGCGGGTGTATCATGTTATACAGAGTGTACTCGAAAAATCGCAGCAGCTCCAGATTGCTGCAGGATTATGCGCGGTGGAAAAGACGCTTGCTTGGATTACGAGGGTAGAGAAGAGGTTTCTTATTTAACGCGACACTTTCGCTCCATCCCGAGCGATTCTCTTCTCTTCTTCTCTTTCCCTCTCTTCTATGTTTTCGATATTACAAAAAAATGAGGTACCGACGCTCGTGCGAGGTGATACACGCCATAAAATGCTAATAAAGTCCTCGTCATAAAGTGCAGACACCTTGTACGTTGTCTGGGATACAAGCTCACCAGTAACGGCGCGGTAGGAACGAAGCGCTTTAAAATGTGGTCGAAAGAAAAAAACAGAAAAAGGGCAGAATGAGAGAAAATCGATCGGTAGTCCGCACCTATTGGCTTTATAATTTTAGTCCTAAACCTCGGCACCTCGTTAAAAACCGCGATACCGACGATTTTGTGATTAAACAGATGAGATTCCTGAGACCGATCGGCGGGATTATACGGTTCGATGAGAGTCGTTGTCGTTATCTTTTTTTCAGAACTCTGCTCGCCGAAATCATTTCACTTCCTTATGATATTCGTTATCAAATCTTGATCATTCCGGAACGCCGAAACTTTTAATGAAGATTATTATCTTCTAATTAAAAGTAATCGGCAAATCTCGCGTTCATCGATTTACGAAAAAAAATGTATTGTGAGGTTTTGGGATAATGCGATTTTTGGCGCTATATTCTTATACTGCTTACAGGAAAGGCAATCCAAAATTTCTTACAAATCTGAAACTTTTGCAGAAATAAAGTGCATGGGAACCTAATCACATAGCAATTTTCTATTTTAGCTAATAAATAGTTTTGAGGATAAAAACACTTTTTCAAAGAAAATCTAAGTTTTCACATTTCTATTAATATCTCAAAAACTACGTATAAGAGATGTTTTTGAGAAAAAAATAACAAAAAGAGAAAAAATATTTTAAATACTTGTTTTTTTAAATAGCAAAGAAATCTTACTTCTGATGAGTATACGATGCATTACGATAAAAAGATGAGTAATAGAGATGATCGAAAATCACAAATAATTTTACATAGATTATAATTGAACTAAAAATGCTGTAAACACTCTCGATCAATTTTAGGAACTTTAAACTTGCAAAGCAAATAGTTGATAGTATAAAGCTGGGTCTAATCAACCAAATCTTAAAAAATTATATATGAAATAAGGGTAGAAAAGACTGAGAAATATAATAAAATTAGAAATAGATAGATATCTTTTAATAAAAATTTTTTCTATTTCTTATATATTGTAGATTAAAAAAAACCATTAACTTTTTTTGTATTTAATATTGTTTAAATATCTTTTACGTTTTCTGAGATAGAAATAGAAAATCTAATTTTTAAAGGAGTATTGTCACATTTGGTATCATTTATTATTCAAAACACAAAATTGCTATGTGCTTAAGTTTACATGTAGTTTATTTCTGCAACATTTCAGATTTTTAGGAATTTTCGAGTTAAGTACCACACTTTCCTTGTTAGCGATTTTATCTCCTTTTATGTACATAAATAGCATATAAATCAATCAATCATATTAGGTTTTTTATAAAAGTATTAAGTCTACTGAGATCGTGATATATCTATCACTCGATACTTGTATCAAAACGCGAACGTGTGAATCTTAGAGTGCCAACTATGCGCATTCCTCGCTTTCGCTCGCGCTTCGTGCATCAACGTAAGTCGCGCTGAATATACGGCCTTAAATGTCTGCTCGTAATAAGGCTCAATAATGCGAGCATAATGTAACAATAACCTGCTCCGAACAATACCGGCGCAACAATGCCGACCGCTTAACACGTGCGTTTACGCCCATTGATTGCATTCAGAGAAGTATAGTCACTGCCAGGCCAAAGTCAGTGAATTCAATGTTACCACCGTCGATGCACCAGCGAGACGGCAAATGCATAATTATAGAAACCCTCGCACGCGCACTTCGGAGAAACCGAGATAGCACGAGAAACAATTTTATTCTAATTTAACGATGCGGAAGTGTAACCGCGCACATTCGCAAACAAATTTAGCAGAAATGTAATTTCTTTCCCGGAGGATATCGCTTTTAATATTTATTAAAAAGTTAAAAAAAATTTTTTTAAATAACTTATATTTTTAAAATCATTACTTTATAATTACACTAGTTAACAAAAAAGTTTTAAAGTTTTAAACTTTTTGTAACAAGATAAACACATTCTTTTTTTTTTGTTAATTTGTGTGTGCTAATTACGAATATGACAATAAAAAAGTCGATATGACAATAAAAAGTTCCACAACGTAACACCTTTTTAGAAATTGGTATGCTTTAGTTAGTTTAGCTAGTTTGTAAAAAGTGACAATTAAACCTGGTTTCTATCTTTTTATGAAACAGAAGAGTGACGGTTCAATGCTTTATTATTATTAATGTATGTGGGCTGTTTTTGCTATTTCTATTAATAAATTTACTTGCTTGTATTTTAATACATTCTTTGTTATAAGATTGAATTATATCTTTTATTTCAGAGCCGCTTTTGACAATTTAAATGTAAAAAATGAGGTCAACGTGCTTTACGATTCAGAGTCACGACCTTTGAAACTAAATATTAAATGCCAATAATATAAAAATGTAACGCATCATTATAAATTTTTTACTGTCTCATATTTTTATATGCGAATTGTTAGAAATATTTTATTTATTTTACTAAAATAGTAAAAAGTTTAACTGTGTCGACTAGTGTTATTGTTTTACTGTGGCAATGATTATTGGTAACATAGACAGTTTTTTGATATCACAATTATCAATACAAACTATTGTATTTTCATGGCAATCATGTCATTGCTTTGACTAATTTGATTTCATGTGTACATTGAAAAAAACTGCAACGTGGCCGTAATAATATTTGAATTAGAACTCTTGTGAAGAAAAACGCGCCGACTTTTCGCTGATTTTTTTTGTCGTTGGATTATTATAGTGTAAAGGGGTAATAAAGTAATTACTGCAGGTTTTTTGCGACTTCATTCCATTAACGAGTGGTAATTACGCCACATGCGAAAAGTAGCTTGCTGCTCTCTCTCTGTCTCTCCCCTTTTATTCCGCGTATGTACTCGATATTAATGAATTGTTGAGGGATGATTCAATTACTCGCGAAAAGTCTGAAAGTTAGACTTAAATAAGACTAAATAAGACCGCAACTTAAAGCTTAAGCGTTTTCCTGCACCTTGCAAACTTTTAATGAGCCATAGAAAAAATGAGGTTCGCGTAAATTCACGTTCGGCAAACTTTGCTTGCATCAGATACTTAAATAATCTTACTTTCGCTTATGTGTATTACATTTTCCGATAAATCGCTGCGCATTAGTGTCTCGTTTTTCTTTCTCGTTTTCGGACAGGCTGCGTTCATTGACATTATTCGCGAATGCCGTTTGAGATTGAAGGTCTATGTTATTTATAATGTGAATTCTCGTATGAAATTGTGTTAAATCTGGGTATGAGTAATAATGCAGCAACCTCGTGTGTGTACAGGGGAATTCCCGCGGGGAATTGGGATACTCTCAGAGCCCAGAATGGCTTAATTGTAATAATTAACCATATCGCCGACAGGGTTGCTAATTACTGACTAATAAGTACCTACGGTACTCAAATGAAGCGTTCGCTTGGCTCTCTTGTCGCAATTTCTCTTACTCGACCTTAATGTCGCGCTCTAATTTGATTGACAGCTTTTAGAGAAACGTGAAAAGCAGATTTTTACGCAAAGTCAAGTAACAATAATAATATTTAACGTATCCTTAATACTAATTATTATTTAATTTCTACTTTATATAAAACACATTACTTATGAATCTATTAATTATCATCGGTAATGTAAATTTCCATAAATTATTCGTAATAATCAACCAAGATAAAGTTGCAATAACGCATAATTAATTACGTCGTAAAGGTTTGTTGATAGGAATAATCATTAATCATGTTTAGAAACGTAGCGTCTCTTGAGAGTAAATTTCTCACTCCAGAGCGACACTCGAAGCTCAAGCGACCGGAATCATCGGGATCGTTCGCACCTGCTCGTGAAACTTCCCATTATCTTCTCATCCTCCGCGATACCCACTTTGATCGTCAATTATGTTCGCGATTCGATCGTTGTCGAGCTCGGGCGGCGCGGCGCATTCTCAGGAGGTGGAGCGTTCCCAGGAGTTCCCTCGCGCCGCGTCTTGTCGCACGTCGCACGCGCCTCGGATGCGTGTGCAACGCGCATACCTGCGCATCGACGCCGATAGAATGCAATCGGTACGCCGTTCACCGCCGCGATCGTGGTGTCGGTAGGGAACATGCCGTGCGACATGGCTCGACACAGCGCGGGACTGAAATCCCTTTCTCGTGGAAAAGGAATCGAATCGTGTGCTGAATTATTTCGGGTCCTACAGCACCTCGCTTAATTAGTCCGACTGTCGCGTTCTGTAACGTGCGGTGAATAAACGCTATTCTATGTTATTCAATCCATCCAAACGGACATCGACTCTTTTGATTAAACGCGATATGTGCGTGCAAGCGGCGATCGTGGACGTGCAAACATCCCGGATGAAAGGTACACGACAACAAAGCGGTGAAATATATCGTAAATGTATCGTTCCGAAACGTTATTTTTCCGTAATACTCGAAATAGCGACGATAATTAGCAGTCTCAAAGCGATATTTTCGCACAATGCGTATATCCAAAAATATAAATATCGCAACGAGTGTTTATTGAATTAACAATATATGATAGCGCGATTTAACGATTATATCATATTTTGTACAAATATCAGCAACGAAACAGAGATTGTGCTACATTAATAACATGACTTTGCTAAATATTGCAGTAAACATATCAAAGCATAATGCAATTGTGCATCTTCTTCGTTATGAATTCGTAGAACCCGCAAACAGTGGGAACACTTATCTTTTGAGCACGGAGAAAATTGCGTAAACTTCAACAACATGAATTTCTAAGTTGATTATGAATAATTTTTTTGTTAAGAAATAATTAATTTAATATACCTTAACGTGCATCGTTCGGCAACACTTATACTGCTTAATCTTTCGTGGGAGACCGGCGAGTAATCTTTCATCTTATGAAGGCGATATGACGTCTATAAAGACGAGACGTTGGGGGAAACAGGATTAAATGGATTTCTGCGTTACCTGGGTCGTTGCGGAGATACATCTCGCCGCTAAATACTCCCGAAAGAACGGAGAGACATGCCCGTGAGGTTTCCTTAAAGTCTCGGCCAAGAAACGGACGTCGGGCAAAAACGGGCTAGATTACACGCGTAATTATTCTAATTTCGTCCTGGGATACAACGGCTCACCCTCCTCCGGGTTTCCTCGCGAGGATTTACGTGCTTCCACGAGATTGGATCTTGGAATATTCCTGCAGGCACCGGCGGCTTAAGGCCAGTTTCACGCTCGCCATCGCGGAATAATAATCCTATGCGCCATGAAATGACATCTCCGGAGCGGATACCGGGGGGAGGAGGGAGAAGGGAGGCAGGAGGAGGTTATAGATTGGTAAATGGTAACCGTGTGATTTCTCCAGTGATTTCGACATTTTTTAATAATCTGAATATCAAGCGCGGATTATCAGCGCGTACGATATAACGTCTATTTCACCGCTCTTATAATATCAACGATATATTATTATTTAATTAATTCATCTTTCCCCATAAAGAGCTACTCCCATTATTCGTGTAATAATTATTATATTCGCTTTAACACACATTCTCATTCGCTCCTTCGTTATCCTTCGTTTATAAATATTCAGAGTACTTATTCATGTACTCTTGCTCAGCCAAATCTCTCACATTGTTCTCCCTTGTTCTTCTCACTCGCATATTGTCTGCCATTCTCTTTTCTTCTCTCTCTCTCCCTCTCGCTCCCCCCCTCCCTCCTTTCTCTCTCTTTGTTACCACAAAAAAGAAATTTGCAATAAAAATTCACTGTAGAAAAACGCGATAATTTTAGATCATTATCCGCATATATCGATTTAAAGTGCTGCGTTTAATGATAGCTGACGTTACGAATGATCTACAGCTCGTTTTCGCATCGGGGCCAGAGCAGGGTCTGGCTTTTATCAGCACTCACGCGCACAGGACGCGCGTAGGGACGGCTGATTGGTCCTGACTATATAAATAAGGGGGCCGGCTATCTTCGGCCGGAGATCTCCTCGAGTCTTATGCTAATGGATGGATATCCACCTTCTTTCATACCCCACGTACGTACGTACGTACGTACAAGGCGAATCGCGGCAAGGCTTTCTCGCCTGGAGAGATGCAGCGACGCGGCCACGGCCGATTAAATGCCGTCGTTGTTGCCGAAGCGAAATTTATCGGCCGCGCTATCAGCGAGCCGAGTTTTAATCGAAGACGACTACCGGTTTACGGTAGATCAATAGATCCTTTGTGCGATAAAGCGCCGGTCACGAAGCAAAGTAGCATAAAATACGGGATAGATAGAGGGTAACACGGAAACTGCCGTTTCCGCTCGACGTAACGGCCGTACTTTACCGCTCCCAGGAGATTTCGCCGTTAATTCGAATTAAATACGCTTTAACGCAAAGTGATATTAACGTACGAAAGTAAACGCGAGGCACGGAGTGCACGAATATATCCCTCGGCCGTATCGATTGCGTGCCCATTGCAGAATATGTCTGTACGAGCCTTTATAATTCCGTAATAGTTTACTTTTCCGTCGTCTTCGCGCCAAAGTGACGTGCCGAGAGTTGGAAACTTTCTGATTATATCCACGCCTTGGCAATAAACCGGGCACAATTCGCTTTAGAAAGCATCTAATAAAGATAATAGCCCGTTTTCTCTCCCGTATATTTAGCGCTGAGCGCGACCGTCGCAATCTTCATCGTACATTTATGCAAGAGAGATATGTTTTCGTATAAAAGATATACCGTTGGCGTTGGAGAGTTTTAATCATTTTTAATTAAATTGAAGAAGCGGACGGTCAGGTAAAAATAATTTTACGAATGCTCTTAACTGAGTCACGCCCGCGATTGTCAAGAAACACGCCGTGCATTGCATCTTGGCGCGGTGAGAGGAGCAGCGTTAAGCATATAGAGCGACGACACCGCAAATCCATACGTATGCGCGTATGTACGAAGCCTCGGGGCTCCGATTATCATAAAGCTCTCTCCGTAAACGATTCTATTAAATTACACGGGCGCGCTTATAGGCGCCCTCGCCTTCGCGGTCTGAGAATCGCGAGTCCGCAGCGTGCACGCAACGTCGAAAATGTTTATCATTACGCGGTGGCGGCGCTCTTGCTCTTAACTCGTTTGTCGTAAATCATACGAAGTTCTCGGTGCGCGCGCGCGCACACACACACACACACACACACACACACATACGAACGCACATTGCAATGCCACCAGCAGTCATAAAGAGGATGGGAGAGGCTGGAAGAAAGTGCACGGCAGGGCAGATGATATCTCTCAACGACGGCGGCGGCGAAGGCGGCGGCGGCAACGTCCGGACTGTATCTTTGAATAAAGTTGCTAGGGAATTACCGTGTCGTACGTAATCATTCCGGATCGTAATGCATACTTATGAATTCATGGCAGCGTTTACGCGCGCACGCGATACGCGTAACAGACAGCAAAGAGAGAGAGAAAGAGAGAGAGAGAGAAAATTCCGACGAAAGTTTACGAGGAACTATCGAGGCAAGTGTCGAGAAATATCCGAGATGAGACGTACAACGGATAGAACTCGCTTAAGAAACATGTGACAGTGAATATTATAACAAACTCGTGCCCCGATTATTTATATGCTCTGCGGTTGAAAAAGGATTGCACATAAGGGAGGCTGGTGAATTTAAATTATGTAGGCGACGTCCCAGCGAAATGTCTCCTGCGGTAGAATAGCGGAAACATTCTTCAAAATATTTTTATTTTACTTGTATATACATGTATTATATATAAAACAAACTCGTGCTTCGATTATTTATGTGTCCTGCAACTGAAAAGGGATTATATTGTATATCAAGGAACTCTTGATGAATTTATATTAGCGGAAGAGTGTGTTATAATTTTTATTTAACTCGAATACGAGATACAGAAACGCATGTCGTTTCGCACGTCGTTCGAAACTCGCGTATATAGATTCGGACACGTGGTTGAGCCTTGCAGACGGAACCTAAAATTAGATGTAGCCCCGACATACTTCGGGAAGATACGCAATTCCAAGCAAAACGGCCGGGATTACGTAAGTGCATATTCTGAAGCTGATTATGTCAGTCATAGTTGTATGTCGAGCAACGCAATATGATTTAGATTGATAACTCAGTTTGTAGGTATCTCTTGGTACACGAGACGAAGCACGAGATATGACGTGATATATTGGTTGAATACAAACGTTTGAGTGAGAAAGAAAACAAAATTGTTTTTCTTTACTTGTACAGATTGTAATCTGACATACGCGTTCCATTATAAAATATGACGCCATATTGGTTGGAAAATTTGTGAGTGATGTTTCGGAGAATTCCCCATTGCGTACATCGTGAAATTTTACTTGTCTGTCAGTCCAAAGAAATCGAATAGTTATTGAATAAATTGTAACGTACATATAATTTTTTTTACAACACAGAAAGAACGGTTTTGCTGAAGTATCTAAAAATTTAGCTAGATACAGTTCTGAAAATAATTTTGTTGAACTATAAAAATAATTTTGTAGAACACTCAAATTGATTGTTAAAATGTCAAAATTTTTTACAGCATTATCATCATGCTTCAGCGACTTACTATAATTATTTTGATGGTGCAACAAAATTATTTTCAGATCTGTATCTATAGCTAAATTTTCAAATACTTTTTTGGAAATCATATTTCCTTGGCAATTGTTCGTTTTTTTTTTTCAATCCTTATACTTTAACAAAACCGTTCTTTCCGTGAAGAGAGATCTCACGTTACTTGTCTAATAATTAATTAAACGCGTTTACGATAAGATGCTGTACTACAAATATTTCGCGAGTACATAGGCGAATTTTATATCCGCGAAAACTAGACAAGATTTTGCGAGTTAGTAAATTCGAGATTTTGGACATCCGGTAGCTACGGTAGGTATGATGGCACAATTTCCCGATACCGGTGAAGGTGAAATCGCCGGAAGCGCATCGCAAAACGTTGTTGGCGCAATTAAAATGGAAACGAGTACAGCCGTAAACGGGCCGCGACTGGACTTTACACTGTGTGACTGCATGGGTTGTCCGGCACAGATTTCGGATGCTGGTCCCCGGTAATGGGATGACTCTCACGTAGCGCATAGCCAGCGCATAGCCAGCGGTAACGCGTAAAAATTTATTTCCTCGTCGTCCGGTCGTACATCGTCGAGATATTGAAATCCTGACGTCTAATGTAATAAAAATGCCGACCGGCGCCGGGGATCGGTCCAAAAAAGCCAGAATCGATCGCTAGTCGCGGTATCCGAATGCATTCGGCGAGCTCACATGTCGCGCAAAGGTGGCTCGTGCTATCGTCGCAAGATATTATAATACATACTTGACCGTAAATTTGTAGAGCCAAGTAATAGAAAAGAGAGAATATAATTGCTTGTGTCAAATTGTCATGGGCAAAAATTAACGTAGCACGATACTTTTAAAGGAAACAGCTTAAATTTTCACCCGTATTGAATAAACCATAATTAGAATTATTTATATAATTTTTTGCCACGATTCTTTTTTACGCGACTCGCCTTTCTAACGACCGCCTAATTACGTCAGTATTAATTTCTTTTTGCTGCGACAGACTGACGGCGCCGAACCGATTGGTGATACACTTTTAATTAACTTTGCGCGATACCCGCTATAAATAACATGCTATTAATACCGAGATACGAACGAAGGACGGGGAGGGATAATTAAGTACCGAATTGAATTACATCGCGTTTATGTTGACGTACAGGCAGCCCGACCCGACCGGTCCTTGACGTCGACCGGTACGCTCCGAGTTCGACGGCTCCGTATTCGAAATAATGTCTGTTTGCATGGCGAAGATGATTTAATTATTTAGAGAACGCCAGGCATTTGCAGTAGAATGTCTGCGGAAGAGCTCGCACGAAGTACTTAACTCCGTCGGGAATGCGGGACGTCGTTTGAAGGCGCTCGGAATTTCGTCCGGCTCGTACCAAGATGCTCGAAGATATTACAGTTTTCCTCCTTTACGCGATTCTCCCTTTTCCCCTCATCGTTGCTCGTCTCTCCGTATCTCGTCTCTTGTCTGTCCAGCAAGCAGGATCGTGTGTCTCGAATTCCATTTCCTAAGCGCAATTATATGTATCGCGCGACGGCAATTGCACGATAGTTAAATTTTTTTTCCTTTTCGGCCGAAGGAGCAAGAGCAACGAAGTGAATTTTTATTAGGAAGACAACAAGCATACACAAAGAGAAAGAGAAAGAGAGAGAAAGAGGGAAGAGAGGAGCCGATATACAAATTCAAAGTATCATGTTGTCTTTAATTCCACTTCGCCTTCGATCGTTTCGTTCAATTCTCTGTCCTAACTGAGCGAGCATTTATCCTGCTCTCGAATGAGAGGGAAACCCTCGGTACGCTTGAGCGGAAAACAGATGCTTCCAATTCCAGCGATAGATCTGCGAGAGATCCCGGGCAGTAGGAATAAAGTGGAAAAAGTCGAATCGCGCAGGGATGCCGCAGGGATCGCCGCTTTTCATTCCGTCCTCCGTACTGCGTCTCTTCCCGTATCTTCTCTGTGTATCGAACGGAATTCCTTTTGAGGAGATCTCGCCCGCTGGCCGAGCGCGGCCGGCTTTCCACGGATTGGTCTGCCAAGAATTATACGGCGGAATGCAATAAAAAAGGGACGAACACCGTTACATCTTAAGAACTTTATTTGTCCCGTAGATCGGTAATCTTGGTAGGAGGAGGCGAGATAACCAGCGCGGTCGATTATTCGAAGAAAGAATAAAAAGTAAACTAAAACGAGAGAGAGAGAGAGAGAGAGAGAGGCGGGGGCGTCGGCGGACATCGCCGACGTCCCTTTGAGAATACCAGAGAACCAGTCCGGACGAAATTTCCGTGGCTGTCGAGCCGCGGGTGTTTTCGATAGACAACTCGTTGAAAGTTACGATCTAGTAAAGATCGTAAACGCTCGGCCGGGCACGATCGATGGGCGAAATTGTATAAAGTTGTATAACGGAAACGATGTTCGTCCAACAGATACCTCTCATTTATTCCGCTTTAAATATGATCGTCGTAAAACAAACAAGTAGAACTCTCGCGTACAAAATGTGTTTAATTACATAGCGTCTCGTTCTTTCCTGAAATGTCTCACACGAACTCGGGCGAATCTTAATTAAATCTTTCACGCAAGATAGAAGTGTACCGACCTCGGAATTTAATGAAAAAATTAAAATGTTTTCTCTTGGCGAGTATTTCGTTATATTACGCTTCCGCCGCGTTACACGATTTACACGAGCCCGCAATAATTTTCGGGATGTTTTCCAGTCGGCGTGACGTGTACGACTTTTAATTTCTTCGTTTCCGTCCGTCATTTTCTACACCGCGCTAGCCGCGCGCCGCGCGTTGTCCAGCGCAAAATTTAGCGAGTACGTGAACGGATTAGCATAACATTGCCCCAAGTTGCAACGTAGTTTAACCCGGAGCTGATCGCGCGCCTGCATTGGCTGGCACGTTCGGTTCGCCAGCTGTCTCGTTACATCCGATGCAGTTCGCGCGAGGGTTGCACTATATGCATAAGTACATAGGCGAACCGCTGACTGAAGTGTACCTGAGCAGCGTACCGAAAGGGATTGCTTAAGACGACGGTATTATGCGGGAATCTACGGACGGTGAAAGAGCGAGGCATCCAGAAAATGAATGCGATAAATCTCTTCCGCGCATTCGCAATTTATTATATGAGAAACTCAAGTACGACGCGAGCAGAATTCTCGTATAAATATAATAAATATCGCGTTGTAAGTTTCATTTTATCGACAACGCTCCCACAAATGGGATTTCTGCCGGGTTCTTTTTTTCCCCTCTCATGTGCGTATCACGGACCACCTAATTCATGCTTAATTCATGCTGCGGCTCGCCAGATCAATTATGCAAAACGTTTCCGAACGACGTAAGCGAAATCGCGTCGCGCGCGCGATCGAGAGAGAATCCGTGATCGTGAAACGCGGACGCAGTTTCGATGTATAGGACGCCCGTACGTTTTTCTCTTGCTCTCTGTTTTCCCAATCGCGGTGGCCGACGCGACGCGACTCGACGCGGCGCGGCGGCGAGGGATATGGAGCACGGAGCCGGTGATTTGAAATACGGGCACGTAGACGCGAAGAATATCGGCGCGCGATACATACGATTTATACGGTGTATCGCCGACCCGACGCGTACACAGTTACGTTACACGCGAGTGTGGATTGTCCGTGTGCGCCATCGGGACAATGATAAAATAATAAATTGCGGCCCGCTACCGCGATGGCCCCATAACCCGTCGGCGGGGACGGGGAATCGAATCGAGTTCTTCCTTTTCGTGCGGAATCGCACGTACCGCGCGTGCCCGTCGCGCTCGCCGCGACTCGAATACGGCCCCGGGACTGGAATATTGCTCGGATACATCGTCGGTGACTCCAGATCTTTAATGGATACGGCAAAACGTTTGTTATTTATGCGTGGAAACGTATTCTGTATCGGGTATCACAGCGGTACTTCGGAAAAACGCGTAGCGTTACCATAGGAATCGTATGATTTGGCGCGGGAGCGTCCGCGTAATCGTACAAAGTTTATAAAAATGTTATCACCAACTTCACGACGAAATTGCAACGTTTAATAATACGTTTCATGACCTTATGACGCACATTTCAAATTCTTTTCCTCAAAAATCGGCATTTTATTAAAACTCTCAATCAGTGTAAATTAACCAAACTAAGCGTTATAATACCGCACTATCATAAATTCGTAATAGATAATACTCGTAATAGATCATACAATCACAAATTAATCGCGTAATAGGTCACATAATCGTAAATTCACTCGACTAAACAATTATTTACAATGCTACGATTACACGCTGTCGATATGTTACAAATTGATATTACAACTTTGATATTCCGCAGAAGTTACGAACAAAATTACGACACTTTTATTCCTCGATAGCAAACGGGGCTTGCTGTAAAGGAAATTATTACAATACACCGTTACAATGTTGCACATTATTCGCACGTTTACACCGCGAATTCTGAACTAGTAATTTCAGCTCTTGTAACCAAACAGCGATGAGTTCGCGCTCGTTCGCGTAAAGCCGCATTCCTCAATATCGTAAATATCGCATTCCGATCGAAATTCGCATATTTTATAAATATTATCATTTTATTTGCAATAACAGTTCTTATTTACACTCTACTGTAATTTTCACCGAAAAAAGATACATCGTATGAGAGCCAAAAGCAATAAGATATGTAGAATAAGTGTATCTTATTCAAAATTGAAAAGTTTATTCGGAATGTTAAAGATGGAAGTAATATTCAAACAGATTCTCGATATTTATTGGAGTGTAATAAATGGAATAAAATCTACAAAAATTTCCTAATTACGATTATTGGAGCTAAGACTATTGCAGCCAGTGCATTATCGATTGTTATGCAGTAATTGGCAAACGTGCATTGATTCCGTAATATCCGAGTGTTAGATAATAATCGCCGTTGGTATCGCAATAATACACTTCTGTCAATCAAGCTGTTTCAATATCAATTATCAATCCAAGTTACACCGATTAACAATCTGTCCAAACAAATCAATAATCAAAGGATCATGGTTTTAATTAAGTAGGAATCGCGCTGTTCTCCAGTAATATTCATCTCTGTTCAGCGTCACCACCGAAATGTTATTCCCGAAATCGCACTCTTTCGCTCGGTAACGATTAATTTATGCATAATTTATGCATAATTATAAAATCACATACTTGCGTCACTTGGAGAACGCTAGCTGCTCATAACTTGATCATTGTTCTCGGAACGGTGTACGGTGACCTATGTGAACCGCATTCCCCGTAAATATCGATATCATAAATATCACGCGTGTCGGCCGATATTTACGTCGGCGTGGCTCGTATATTCTGGAGTACCTTCAACCGTTCTCCCACGAGGGAACGGGTCTCTCCGCGTTGTGCGTGTCCGTATGTCAATGGGAGCGAGCGGGGGAAGGGGAAAAAATATCGCGCCGCAAGGAAAACGATGTCCGGCGCGAGAAGCAAAAAGACCGCGGGATAAATCGCGGCGTTCAATCGGACGCGATGCGTGACGTTTGACGATGACACTTCCGTTAGGCGCGTAAAACGTGTTGCACGGAGCGAGTAAAAAAGTCACGAAACGCTCTGTGTACCTTATGGATAAGAGAAACGGACGAAAACGATTCCGAAAGTACTTCCTCTTGAAGAACATTTCTGAGGAAATTAAAGACAGTTATCTTAGAAGAGTAATCTCGAGATGGTTTAAGTATATTTCTCTCTAATCTGTTTAACTCTTTTTAACTCTTTTTTCTAGATTGAGCGTAAAGTTGAGAGCGACGATTAACTTGAGAGTGATTTTTAAATTGTCCCCTATCCCTTAAAGTTTCAAATTAAATATCATCATCGGGAAACATCTCTCGGGAATATTGCGCGGCGACAACGGGAAGCGCTTTATTTTCCGCTCGCGGCGCCAATTAACGGACACCCTATATACGCAATGCCTACACGCATTGGTGCGTGTAGTTATCAGGCCGATATCCGTTATTCATTCTCTCTCTTGTACCAGCTGTCGTGTGGGCGGTGACGATATCCGAGCAGTCATCGAAGCCGACTTTGCGCCCGCCGGTGAAACCGGTGCGGGCACGATATGAAATTGAATGAAACGCACTGTCCGTGGGCTGATCCTATCGGAAGTTCTCCGCGGACACGAACGACGACGACTCTCGCTTCCCGTTACCGTGTTCTCTCCCGACGGGTTAGGTCGATGCCATCGATTATCCTAGAGATTTTCGAAGACGCCGGCGACGACAACCGAGACGACGGGTGCATAATCAGTCTCGGGTTCTTTCCGAGGAATTCGAGAAAGAGACCAATGAGACTTGGCCTCACTTCGTCAACTTCTAGAGAACTCATTTCGCCACGTTAGAGAATTTATTTTTGCGGGGAGAAGAGGGGGAGGGGTGTGCTGTAAAAGGCAAAGTTCGAACAGGGGAAAAGTCAATTTGGCTTCTCTTCCATCGCATAAAAATTTTCATACCGACGCGTCGAGAGAAATCTTATTTGCATCAGTTGCTCGCATTATCGAGAAACGTTTTACTGCCGAGAATGCGTCAACAGGCCACACATGTAAATCGTAAGTTACGTGAGACATCGCGTGGTGGATGTTTCGCGACATTTCGCGCTTCCGTGAAATTAAATCGTGAATTTCTCGCTCATGTGTTGCAGCTGTCTGGACTGGTTGTGGGTGGCATTGGTATCTGGACGGTGGCGGCGAAGCACAGCTACGTGTCCCTGATGTCCACGTCGACGTATCCCACTTTGGCCTACGCCTTGATCGTCGCAGGTGTACTGGCTGTCATCGGTAGCTGGCTCGGATGCGGCGGCGTAACTTCTGAAAATCGATGTGTCCTCCTCGTGGTGAGTCTTGGTCGTATATCAGCGCTCGACGCTCGAAATAATTCCTATGGCAAACATCAGCTTTATCGAAACATTGATAAATACACGAAAAGTACTCGTTTATTTATTACGTGTTATTAATTGAACTCGTCAATTGATCGAGTTTATTCGTTCCGTTTCATTATTCGGCTTTACATACAGTACTAGATGTATTATATGCAGCATTGATTATGATTACTCATTAATCATCCTCCCCGTCCGAATTACATTAATCGACTTCCAGAAATCCACGCGGAGTGTTGCAGGAGAGTTTGACGCGAAGTAATATAGTCGAATCGATTACAGTAATAATCCCGTTCCAAGCGTATCCCGTCAGTTCTCTCGCAGAGATCTTAATTCATTACATGATAAATGGCAAATAAATTACGTGATTCGCTTTGCTTTCATCCCCGTAAGCGGATATTTCCCCGTTAAAGTGATGGGAAATTACGAGTTTGTCAACACTCTGGCTTTATTATCACTCGAGGATATCGGGCAAAGTCGTGCGGATGTTTTTCGTTCGCCTTATCGATTTATAGAATCATTTATCAGCGAGATGGCATCATCTGACTAATTAATTTCCTGGTTTCTAAGCGAGATCGAGATAGTCGCGAGAACGGCGCAGGAAACCCTGAAAAAGCGAAGGAGTGGATATCAGAGTCGAGTATCGGACACAGACGAGGTATCGCTCTTAAAAGTATCTCTTATCCGGGATACTAGATGTGCTTTTATGCGCGCGATCGTCCGCAATGTCGCGATACATCACGGGTTTGCTGTTTGCAATCGATATTACGTTGAACACTTTAGTCGGTTATCGAAAGTCATCTCGCAACCATCTTGACGATATGTCTCGTTTATAGACCGCTGATTATAAGCAGAGATAAAGACAAGTGAAATTTTAAATTCACGCACCAAACGTTTTACATTAAAGAAATTCTTGTAAAATTATATATGAGGTAAAGTCGAAATTGCAATTGAAAAAGAAGAAGAGATGCCTGTAAAAATAAGTCAAAAAATAAGATAAGAAATAAGATACAATAAGTTTTCTCCGTTTCTTTCTCGGATGTATCACAATTTCGATCGCATCCCATACAGAGCGTATAAGCCATAGGGCTTCTGAAATAGAATGGACCAGATATCAGAAACTGGTATATGGAATCCGTAGATTAGAGAGCGAGAGAGAGAGAGCGAAAGAGAGGGTGTAATATAGATATATATCTACACAGAGTGATTTAAACCAAATTGGTCACAGAGGAAAGCTGCATGCGTGCAATATAATGAAAATGACTTCTGCAGTAGCCGAGCGTGTAAAGTTATTAAACAAAGTTTATATTAACTATCTAATGGGCGGTTTCACACCGACATCAGTTAGCTCTATTTGTAGTTTATATAACTCTCTCTCCATTTAAATCACTATTCTATTTATGATAAATAGATAAAATAGGAAACATTCAATTAACCATCGTTAGCGACTACTTTTGAGGCCGATTAAATTTTATGCATTTCTGTGAAATCTTCACTTTGCGCCGGTTATACTATCGATTTATCGTTTCCTTTCATCTCATTTAATGATTATTTGTCAGTGTCAAATAATCGTGGACGGACTCTTCAAGACTTCAAAAGAATTTATTTATGCTGTTCATTGTTAACATCATTATTCTTTAGAACTTTCAAGAACAACTTCGTCAAAGTAGCTCGAGCACGCTGCTCGAAGTCGAGCCGCTCTTCACCTACGGGTTCGAACATTCCTTTGACTTAGCCTGAGCGGCTTCAACATTTATTGCTCGGGGCGGTGCAGTCTTTGTTGGAAGCCAGTTAGTTACGTGACCAGCAGGAAAGCAGTCTGATAGGACGTGGAGATTAATAAGTAATTTAGAAATTGTTTGAAGCGAACGAACTAATCTCCATACCTAGAAAAATTATCTATCTCTCGCACTAATAACATATCTCGTCGCGATACGTTTATATTATTCCGGCCCAAAGACGCAACGCAATTCTGTTGCAATATAAATATCGTTATTTTCATTTTCTAATTTATTTTCGCAATAATGATTTACGGTTAATAATAATTTAATTAGTGACGCTATTTTTATTTTATTGCGTGGGCGAGCGTATATTTTTGCATTTCCGCAAATGTAACGCTTCCCGAGCGCGCGCGCGCGCAGTCGCTAAAAATACGCGGCTTTGGCCTTCGATGGTGTCGTGCAAGAAGCCCCTCTCTTCTCCTGAGTTATAAATGAAAAATCGATAACCCCGCGGCCGATTACAATGAACCGTAATGTCGATATGGGATAATTCACCGTGCTGGCGACGCGACTTGGGCGTCGGGTTCTCTGCTCTCCCTCTATAAGTCGCTACTAACAATGCCCGACCTCCTCCTTTGAACCTGCAGGTAAGGGGAGTTCTCTCGAGCTCGCCTTTGACCTTACCCATAGTCTACCACCTTCGACCATTATCGCCGTCGGCCGACAAAGTTTTCCACAGCCCCGAGGCTGTAGGTGCTGGCATATTTTGAAAGCGGCTTAATCCGCGCGCGCCACACGAAGGACGCGCGGACGTTAGGTATAATTCATCGGGGACTCGGCCACACGGACACGAGGTATGTACGCGAGCACACACGTGGCCGTGATTTAACACGCGTTAATACGAACTTATGGAGTAAGGCGGGAAATATCGCGCCCATCCCGGGAATTCCTTTATTATGGCGAGTATACCGTGCGTCGCGCGATAACTCCGCTCTGTTTACACGGATGATTATTTAATACGCCGTACGCAGCCGCCGCGGCCGCCTCCGAGGAATATCCAGGATATCGCAAAGAGCTCCTTCGCATGCAGTCTGCACCCTGGTGCATCGGGTTTGACAAATTGTGCAACCATGCGTCGGCGCTCCGTGATATTATATTTTACGGTCCCTCTCTTTCCTCACGAACACCGATAAACTTTCTCTTTAAAGTCGCGGCGCAGATCCCATTTTCTTTAGAGGCTTATTAAATGATTTAAAGACTACCTTGCTCACCTCCGAAGAAATGTTACTCCGTGAAAGCTTGGTTTCAATTTTTTTCTATTTACTTAAAAAGATAATAGACTACTTTTCATAAACCATTCTTTAATGAAGAACTCTTTATTTCCGGGGAGTTATAACGGTTACCCACGACCCACGATAAGCCTACCGGGAAGTATACTTAGCGTCCTTCCCCTATCTCCGTTCGCGTTCCCCCTTTCAGAAGGGGGCACCCTTCGCCGGGTAATAAATCGACCTTAATCGGGAGTTAGCGCGACGACCGTAAGTGGTAACTCGCGCTTTCGCTATATCTCCAACGACACCGACTGGATTATCTTTAATCCTGCCTAAATGATAGTTAAACACCAGTAACGAGCTTTGCCGATCGTTACTAACCGCGGTGTTCCGCCATGCGGTTTCTTTGGGAATTATACCGCCATTGCACTTCTCCACATCGGCTTTATTTCTATACGCGTTTAAAACGTGTATACGTATACATATTTCATTAAAGATGCAAATGTAATTCAATGTCGAGTTCTTTACGATGCTTTACAAAAAAGCTTAGGAAGCCGTGAAGCTTATCGTACGTATAAACGTCTTCACTTCTACTTCAATTATTTTTCTGCACGATAAATCGCTGTTGACTGACAATAAGTGCAATGTTAACACCGTTACTTCCACGAGGTGTTTAATCGGAGAAATTGAATTATCTTTTATCCAATCTAATCGCTCGGTTAAAGTCCTTTTAAGCGGCACTTAGAGTCTTGCTATATACATATATATTCAAATCACGATCTTAATTGCATAAGTGCCTCGTCTCGAGGCACAAGTCGAATTATTTTCTTTTATGTTTCTCGCGAACTCAACAAATCGCAATCTTTCTTCATTCGCCAATGTGACAAACAATATCTCATTCATATCGTATAATTTTAACTCACAAATACGTTAACTTAAACAAATAGAAACCTGTTTCAGCTACTTATATTCGAAGAGAGAGAGTTCTTTATTTACGTACTTTATTCTGCCTGATTGAACGCGTAATACGCTTTTAACGCGGCGATTCATCTATTCAAATAAAGATGAGGGCTAAATCACCTGTAATAACCGTCGCTAATCACCAGATAATTCCACTTAACCCGCACCATCTCCCGAATCATTAGTTTCAGCCTTAATTGCACGATTTTCCCTCGAAACGGCTATGAACTACGCTTTTTAATCGCCGTCTTACGACATTATTACAATCATAATCCTCTTATTATTTTCACACATTATCGGCCGGCTATTTAATATTTTTGCCAACGTGATAAATCACCTGCGCTTCGAGGAGACTTGCTGCTATCGCCGTCCGTCGTAGCGCAAAAGAAACGTTAAATCACTCGGTAACAACCGTCACTAATCACCGGGTAATACTACCACTTGGGCGCCGTTGCACTCTCGAATCACGACTCTATCCATCCGCTCGATCTTAATTGCGTAAGACTTTCCCGTGCGCATCTCGCGCGCAATCTGCCATGTTCCGTCCGATGGTATGCAATGAACGGATGCAAAAGGAGCTTATTTACATGGACATCGCGTGGACGCTGATTCCTTTTCAATTGCGTTGCTCGTGTCATCAAATAGTAAATTATCGTAAATAAATATTGCGACGACATTATATTGCAAAAAGGAGAGATTTTCAAAGACAAATATTGAAATATCTCTTGACGATTCGACGAATTAAAAATTTGAAAAAGACTTTTAAGAGTTTACCTGAAAAGGGAATACGATTAGTAATAGTTGGTAGGCCTCCAATTGGGTAGTTCAGATTTCTTCTCACTCGAATTGCACAAGGTAGTAAAACGCGTAATCAAAATAAGAGATGGTCGTGTTTTTTTGGAACTGTCGATTTTTTTTTTTTTTTTTTTTTAGCGACTTGTCGCCGGTCTACGTTTTTGATTTAACAGCCGCGGGAATGACGTATCGCGGCAGTGGGATCTCCGGAATAAAGCTTGACGCCTCGGACTGGGCCTCGAACCAGTTTAACATCTTCCGGACGCTTCGATCCAACTGCTTCGGGCGAGACTGCATTACTTTCTAAGTATCCGACGCGCCATGATCGCGGTGCTCTCGTGGTCAATTTATGCGAGAACAATAAGTCGTGAGAGGAAAAAAAAGACAAGCGCGCATCGGCTGGACAGGTACCCGCGTAGACCGCAAAATGCTATTCAGCGTGTTTATTATCGAGGCGGGATGGACGGCGTACGCAAAATTACGCAGAGATTGCGTGATCGTTGGTCCGAAGGTACAAGGTAAAGGAGAATAGCATAGGAGTGGATGTTTCCCTCCAGACCCGTTGCCCGAATCTTTTTATTTATTATTAATTAAAAAACGCGATTTTTGTAATTTCAACATATTTTTTTTTCTTTTGCAATTGCCATAGATCTCTTTAATTGCTATTTAAAGTGTACAAAATATCTTGTTTCTCACATTTATTATATTTTGAATAATTGACAATCTGGTGAAGAATTCGAGACGAAGTTTTCTTTTCGAAAGCACATGGCGAAGCTCGTTAGAGTTTCGATGATACGTAAACGGAGATCCTCGAAGCCCGGATGGCGAGCACCTTGTTAAAACGTGTCCACGTCGAAGAATAACGACCTTCTCGATCGCGAATCTTGAGATTGTTCGAAAAGCACTCTTTGTTTCATGCATATTATTAAGTACTGTATACGTATATATACAAATACTTATTGACAAGAGACAAGACTGATAAATCCCTCTTATGACAAATTAAAAAGACTAACGATTTCAGTTATTCAAATAAGTACACAGTTGGAAAATTTGTGTTAAATATAACATAAATCACATGTCCCAAACGGTCCACTCAAATTTTTGTGTTAATTTAACATAATGTGAATATGTCAAATTATGACACAAATATTATGTCCATAATTTAACACAAAATAAAGAAAAGTTAAATGATATATGAACAAAAATTTTATGTTTTGTATAATGTTAAATATAAATGAAAAACACGTTAATTTAACATTTTTGTATGTACAATAGACATTTGTATAATGTTAAATATAAATGAAAAGGATATTTTTTTAACATAACTACATTATTTTCATATTAATCTTATGATTAAATATAAAATGTGTTATTTTAACATTTTATTTACTTAAATATGAATTTAACACAAATAAATCAGATAACGTAATCAAAATTAGTTAAATTAACCACTGTTAAGGATCGAACATATTCTCGATGTAATCGGACCGTGAGGCTGACTGCTACGTGCCTGCTGTCAGTCTCGTGGCACGGATTCGATCCGCACGGGGTTGTCGATCACGCCGCCCCGCATGGTCGATCACGCGTCGATGCCGCCCTACGTACAGGTGCGCGTATGCCGGCATTGTCGAGAATCGGAGCACGGCGAAACTCCGGACACGCGCAGTGTCTTTGTTCGCGAAAATTGTGCCCACAGCGCAACTCCGTCAATCATCGGATCAATCAGAGAGCGCCGCGCGGGGGATCTCGCCTTCGTTTCCGTCCCTCGAGAACCCTCCCGGCGGAAGAGAACGATCGCAAGCAGACTCGTTTTGCACGTCTCCAAGTGATCTCGGCACAACGGCAAACATTCTGTGTGCGTGGCTTCTCCAGCACCGATTCGTGCGCGGCATCGCCGCCCAATTATCTCAGCAAAGTGCGTGAGTGTCAATAAACTTTGCATTCTCTACGAGAGTGATTATCGAGCTCATCAAGTGAGCTCGCCCCGGATCACTGTCATCGTGTCGCGTTCGCGCTCGTAGTCTGCCTCGCGGGCAAGATTTCCTCCGTTCGACCGCAAGATTTCCGTCGTAAGGGCATCAAGTCGATGCTCGGCAAGATCTCTGTCTCGCGTTTGCGGCAGACAACCGACAAAGGACGCCTCAAGATTTCCGAGCTATTCGAACCACGACAGTGTCCGTGAAATTCACCATGAGTTCCCGGTGCAAATCAATACCGGTTGCGAAAGTCGTTCTCTCATCCGCAGCCCTCCCCTCGTTTCGCACTTTTTCTAAGTGGTGCCGGCATAAATCGCGCTCCGCGGAATCTCCGGTCGAACACGAAACAAACACATAAGTATGTTACATAAGTATTACCTACTAACGTTTACGCGAGCGTTACTTCTGTAGTAACTTACGATATATCACTCGTTTACGCGGAGTAAATTATCGTAAGTTACTACAAAATCCCGTTTACGCGAAGGAATTATCGTAAGTTACTACAGAAGTATATAACGCTCACGTAAACGTAGTATATGTTATATTTTTAACACAAAATTTCAACAAGGACTTTTTAAACAAAAATATACAAAATTTTTTACTACATATGTGCATTAAGTGAAAAATTCTAAAAAGCAATAATAATTAACTTGCAAATTGTGTTACAATAGTATTACGATAATCTTCCGCGTCAAAAATAATTTTCAAACATTTCGGTGGCCCAACATTGATTTTCTATCGCTTCAATTTACTTTAAGGCAAAATATTTTTCACATAAAAGACGCTCTTTCTCTTTCTCTCTTTCTTTTTCGAAATGAACGCGATTATGGTTGCTTCGTATTGATAGAAGCAATCATCGAGTTCTCTCGGTCGCGTCTTACAAAGCGACGCGCCCAACGTAAAGAACATTTATTGGAAGTTTAACGGCAGGATGCACTTTCAGTAGGTCAATAAATTTGCGTGATGTGCGCCGTCACTTCGTCGGCCGGTTCAAACGGTATTCCTATAAAATTTCTCGCTTCGTCTTTCCGCCATTGAAACCCGGTCGCCAGTTATACGAGACATTCGGAGACGAATCCGCCCTCGGGTTACTCGGGGCGGAATTGCTCGTAAGGCAGACCTGGAATTCTACGTCGCACCCTTTTTTTGCAGACACGGCAATCTTCGGCGCGGCGGTAAAAGATTCAATGAGGTACGGGTCGGTACTACGAGCTCGTCAAGTTTAATGTCTTTATAATTGCGCGGTTCCCTCGTCGCCCGCGGACAAAACGAGCCACGGTTAAACCGGCGATTTCTTGCGCTGCTGTCTGTCGTCTCTCCTTTCGGTGCAATCGCGAAACGAAAGGGAAACTCGCCGCTCGTGAGTTGAGCTTGTTTCTTACCGTTAATTATCTCGATGCCGTTTTTCAAGGAAGCTTTTGTAATAGCTTAATAAAGTTTCGGCGCTCGTACTTTCTTTTACGGTGCTCATTGTTAGATAACGCTACTTGACGTATTTCCAGTTTGTCGCATCGCGTAGTAGCGTATTTAAACGTGTTATACTTTTTTTAATTGCTACTTGACACGGCGGACGATGTTTGAGAATAATTTTATCTTAGCACGGTGTGTAACATTAATCCTTTAGCTGTATGAACACGTTATCCATATGACTAGCAAGGATTAGCGCACTCGCAGTAAAAACAGGTAAAATTTCCAGCGATTAAAGCTTGTCTCTCATAATTTATGACATCGCTGTTTTACACGGATATAATAAATTAGGGCATTTTGTGTCATAATTACAGTGCGCTTTCATTTTATTTGTCCGTTCCAAACAATTAAAATTTCAAACAATTAAACTTTAAGTGAGCGCAGAATATAGCTCTTCGAAATTCTTCAATTTCTCAAGCAGAAGTTTCACGGAAGATCAATCCACAGAGTTATTCTACATAGAGAATTTAACGAGAAGTTAACGCGTAACTTTTAATAATAGAAGGTCGAGAAGCAATATGTTATATAACCAGCGACATAAAAATAGACACGCTGTACATTATATTTCTGCGCGTTCCGTTCCTGAAATAACGGCCATATAAGTTCATGGCATAATTTAATTTAAAGCATAAAGTCGAGCTTCACGACAGGTTGAAAGTACTTTGCATAGTATTAGCCGTTATTGTTTCATTTTTATGCTCCCGCGCTCTCTTGGACGTCTTGGATCACGAACGATATAAAACGACCATTTCCTTGCCTTTCGCGAAGGATCGCGTCTCTTTAGCCTTCATTCAATAAACTCACGCTATTATTTTATGTATGTCTTCCCAGTCGCACCAAACTTTTTGATACTCCGATACAGAGAGACCTCTCGGAGAATCGAAAGAGTTTCTTCGCCTATTTAAAATTCCACATTGTATACTGACTCTTTTTTCCTATTTATATTGCGACATTTAAATAGCGTACAACGCGTACACAAAATGTCCCGAAAATTTACCGAGTGCAATAAACATGAAGCGAAATTGTCCGCTCAAGGAAATGAGCTTTTTGTATCGCGTCGGGAAATGAGACATGAAAAAGAGAATCCTTTTATAGTTCGCCGCGACACTTGCGACGAAGCTTGGGAATTCGCGTGGAAAATCGCGCTCTCGGCAATCACGGGGAGGTGCAAAATTTTCCGTTCCGCATTTTCCGTTGTGTTCCCGGCGTTGCATTTGTGAAAACGAACAATATCCTGCCTGATTGTCCGCCGCTGTCCTGCCGAGAAGCATAATTTCCGCCCTGCGGAAAATTCGCGAGTCCGCTTCCCGCGGAGGAACGCGCCGCTCTCGCCACAATGGCAGAATAACGATTTTATGCCACCCTTAACGAAGTTATATCGGTGATCTCCGAGTAGTTCCTGCCAGCGTTTTCTTAACTTTCTTCCTCCTAACCCCTGCCCCCCGCCCCCCTTCTTTCATTCAGAATCGACCTATTGTTTTGCACGCTGCGTTTTATTCCGCTTATTTGGATACTCTCGCGAAGTCAGTAACCTTTTCCTAATTACATTTCCGACTCTCGAGTCGGAGTTGAATTGCATAATTATTGCGAGATAACGGAGTCTCCTGTTGTTCAACTACGATAACGGCAACAACTTGACAAAATAGAAGAAATCTGTTCTTTAAATAGTTATCTTTTTTTACTCTGAAAGTTACCTCCTTCATTATGGTTGGGAAGTGTCGGATAAAATATGTTAATTGATATTTACATTAAATGTCAATTGTCAATTTCGATGATGTACGAAAATGATCAAAGAATCCACAATTGGGGAAAAAAACTCGAAAGAAGGAAGAGAAGAAGGAAATTCGATAAATGGCGTGTGCAACATTAACATTCCGCCAATGTATATTATGATAGAAACTAATATCTTCCACAGCATTGTACGTGCTAATGAATACAAGGGTAACGTTGAAATACTAATGAGTGAAATGGTCTCTAACAACACGCGTCAGCCTCATTATATCGCTTTTTATTGCATAGCTAGCTCGTTGTTTGGTAAATTCTAATACCACTGTAGCGAATAAACCGTTAGTTTCTCTCTAAACAGAGGGACTCGTAGTAATACTTGCTTTCGCAAAATCCTCTCTTGTGCCTTGATAATCATAAAATAACAACCTACGTTGTTGTTGCTGGGGAAACTGCCGACAATCAACGTAAGATGTCTTCATCGTCTATCCAATTGGCGACTCGTTCCTCTACTTTCCCCTCAATTATCATACGCACGCTTTTACTCGATGATTTTATCCAATACATCAATACGCAAAACATCAATTTTCTACTGTGCTATTACCACTTTTTTTATTAGTAGTATGTTACTTGTTATTGGATATTTTTCTATGATACGTGCTAGATTGCCGATGAAATATTATCATCGTTCTTTTTCACGATCCGGAAATGCTTGTTTCCTAATAACGGCGAAGTAACGAGCTTAATCCACCGTAGCAGCGATAAACTATCGGCGATTCTCGAGGCAAGAAGGCCACCTCCCTTCTTGCCTCGGCAACCTTTTGCCTCGGCTTTCGCGTTGGTCCTGCTCCCTTTCACCATCTATACACGGATGGCACGAGCGAACCGTCTCATTAGCCGAGACCTTATATGGCGCTCAATTAAGATTTTTACCAGTCTTGGGTAGGTAAATCCACATAATGAACACGCGAGCCACGTTGGCGACTCGACGGAGGAGAGAAAAGGCTTTATGAGAACACGGAGAAAGTTAGGTATATATAATGCATGGCTTGCCCAGATTTTTTGCGATCGACCGATTTTGCATCGGCGGATGCATTTCTCAGAATTCTGATCTATAATTCACGCATGAAAATATTTAAATATGATTTTCTATAAATACATAACTTTTTGTTTAATGCGTGATTTTTTAATTATATATTTTATCCTAAGTATTTTACCGCGCGCGCTTGCAGATATTTTATTTTAATATCTAGCTAGCGACAATATATAATATATATTTTGCCAGCAGCGATTTTACCCATTTAATAAAATGGGGAAAAAGCTTTGATTTTTTTTATAAATAAATTTAGTAAACGACTAAATCTCGTTAACGAACGTATATAATTATTAGCGTGTCGAACGGTAGGGAGCGATTATTTTATGTTGAAGTTTCCGCTAGAGCAACAGTTGTAATTGGCATCTCATCAAAATATAGTACTCATCTTCGTGCATTCACGGCTTGTCTTCTCCATGCGACTCGCAATCCGGTACTTCCTCTTGTTTCCATCACAGGCTCGTGTTAAGTCCAAGAGCCATGACCGGCTTAAACTCCATTCTCAATGTCTCGCGACGGTAATCTCAAGACGAAGTTTATCTTGCTGCACTATGCATAACGACGGACACAATAGGATGCGCTATTCATGCTCAGAAGATTAAAAACATTAACTAAATTTATTGCAAGTTCCATCATTCGCTGAAATGCTAAAATACTGGATATTACCAAGGAAAGAGGAAACTAATATTTCCTGGCTAATTTAAGGAAAAGATATTTACAAAGTAACATAAAAAAATCATGTTTTTTCCACTTTTTTTCACAATTTACATTTTATTATATGAAGAAGTTTTTTAAAGAAGCGCATTATATTACAGTTATATGTTTTGATGCATATAAAAATTTTTATAATATAAAGAGTTAAATATAATATTACTTAGGGCGTGTTTAATAATGAAATTCCATACACACACTTTAGACCGTGTGCCCTGCCGTTTTACACGTTCCTTTTTCCCCCGTGGATTATTGTGTCCAGGCTTGCGCTTCGAATTTCGATTCGTGTTTCAACAAGCTTTACTCGATAGTCGAGGTTGCACGTTTTCCGGCGCACGCGTTAGCCCGCGACACGAACATCGGTCTCTAACAATTATTCGAGGACATAGCACGTTCAACCGGCTTCCGTCTGCCGGTCGAAATTATCGTGTGTGTAGATATATATTTTGTTTTATTTTACACACATATATGTATATTATGCAATTTTATACATATATACATATATATATTTTTTATTATAATTATAATTTTATATATAAAGCCATATGGTGGAAAAGCAATTGGTGCGTTTGATCTATCGTTTCTCCCCTTCACTGTCAGCCCCCTCACCAATCCCAAACTGTCGATTGCCATGCCATTTCTGCTCTCTCCGCGCCGTTTCCGCCATAACGTATATACATCCCGGGCGATTTATTGACTTAGGTACTAATATGTACGTACACTTAGGTAGTATATGTTGGTAGGTACTGAGATCGACGCGGCGCGGTGGCGCGCGGCGGCGGACGTGTCGCAGCCTCTCGATGTTACCCCCGACGCACTCGAGTTCCGAGTAACACAGCTGATGCGAAGGAAGCGGAAGCGTTGCGATCCGTGTTCATTTCTGCCCGCTCCGTCTTCGTTGCTCCCCACTTAATGACTGAAACGGATACTAATTAACGACTATGAAGATGAAAGTCGAACGCAGAACGTTTACCTCGCGTCATCCTCGTCGAGCGATCTGATATTATCAGGCATTTATTGCGTCGCGCACATTGGCGAACTCCGCGTTTTACTTGCGCGTCTCGACTGTGTGCGTTTACGCGGAAGGCCCGATCGATCATTGCCGCGTCTTACTAACTCTCTCCGCTGCTCCAATTTCTCGTGTATACGTTTGACTTGAACGCCCCGATCTAATTAGGGGAACTAAAAGATTACGTTGTTAATCAGCTTTAAGGTCGAAGTAAGCGCGGTTTTCCGCAAAGTCGGCGTATATCTTCAGGCTGCTGGCCCATTCTGGTTATAATTGAAGAGCTTATCTTCAAGCTATTTTATGCTCCAAAGCTTTCCGGGAAAACTTCGTAACACGTAAATTTTATTATTTGTTTTTTGTTTAGAACTGCTTCGGAACGATTTAATTGTGCGAATTGAAATATTTTACGAAACACGATACAACCGAGGCGTGAAACGCTTTTAAAAGATTCGACAATATGGGTACATGCTCTTAAAATGTTTAAATCGTAAATTTCAGCAAGCTTTCATCTTTCAGTTTCTGCGACACTACTTTTGTGTATTAGTTCAGGAATACTAAGTGTCTACCCGAAAGCATCGTTTACTCGCGCGATACAGCTTAATTCCCGTAGCGTAGCCGAGAATCGATCACAAATTAACTGCCAATGCAACTCCTCTCCTCTCCATTCGCTTCCTCTTCTCCGTACATATCAGCCAATATTTCATCGATCTAATGCACGCTCCACTCTCTCGCACGATTCGACTAAGTTTCCGGGAAGCGCCGCTAAGCGCGACGCCGCAATGCATAAGCCACTCTCTGTAGAACAGAATTAATAACTGTCGAATTATTAAATAAGAAAAAAGTTCCCTCTCTCGTGTGTTTCTCGGCGTACACGCTCTTCTCCTTTAGGTCGCAAAATCTTGCGAAAGTACGGACGAGCGATAGTTAGTCACCGCGCGGCTTGAATATTCATAGGAAAGGGGGATTGTCGGGGCGCGCGCCCTGTCCCTCGGCGGGGGTTTATATTCATGAAAAGTCTGAAAAGCTTCGGTGGACATTAAGCAATTTTAATACGTCGCGCTAGCTTCTACGAGAGAGATAGGAAAAAGGGAAAGAGAGAGAAAGAGAAAGGACGATGACTCCGAAAGAGCGAGGTTGAATCTCCGACTACATCCCGGCGGTTTTGCTCCGTAAATCCGTATTACAAATTACGCGAAAGCACGGTATTAAATATCGTTCATTTAGAATCTGTGCGCGCGCACTCTCTTTCTCTCTTCCCCTCTCTCTCCCCTCTCTCTTTAGAGTGTGTATATATATATATCAATTTTTTATAAAATTTTATAAATTTTTTTTTTATAAAATGGTATATAGAACGTATACCATTTTCACGCGAAACATACGTTTTTCGGTATGAGAGACGCGTACATCAGAGATATTTGTATTTTTAATAGGGCGAATCGATGATTTGGCGTGAAAAAGCAACGAGAAGAGGACAACAGCAAAAAATAAATATCATTATATAACGCGTGAAGCTTCTCTGTGAAAATATGACAGATTCAATCTCGCTTTATCACGTTTGTAAGGAGTGCACACATTAGAAATCGTTCCTACGTACTACATCATTTCAAAGAATTATTTTTGGACATAAAAGTGAGTGCGCATTTACTTGGAGATAAGCCGGTTCTTTTTAAAAGCTGTTCCATTTCCTCTTTTTTGCCGATAGAATTCATTCGACAGCTTTTATCGAAATTTCTATTCAGTTAGACCGTTTGACGGGCGGGGAGGGGGAGTGAAGCGTTCATTGCTCTCCCAGTGCCATTCCTTTTCATTAGTCACGATAGAGGCGTTAAACGCTGAGTTGTAACCGCGTAATTGCGGAAAGACTGTCCCCGATGTTGTTTTAACCGACCCTAATCCCTCTCGTTCTCGTCTTTCTTCTGCCGACACAGTACGTCTTCGTGGTGATGGCGGTGCTCGTTCTGGAGGCCGGGGTCGGCGCGCTGGCGCGCCTCTACGAGGAACAAGTTGGCCCTGAATTGAAGATGAATTTGAACCGCACCTTCCTCGAGAACTATTCCGTGCGATCCCGGGAAACCGCGGCCATCGACCAGATGCAGAAAGAAGTAAGTACGAGTGCCTCACATCGCATCGGGAGGAATTTCTTTATCCGTTTCTCAGATCCGTACGCACGCCCGTTTGCGCTTGAAGAGTTCGCCGTCGAACAATTGCGAACAGAATAGGACGCGCGCCGACCGGCTATTCCGAATTCCGATATCGCGAACACCGATGCACGCTCTCTCGGTATCTATTTCCTCCTTCGTTGTCATTTTTATTCCCGTTGCATCTCTGTACACGCTGCGGACCCCAAGTAACGTTTTTCGCGTGGTTTCGATTCGTGGTGCGTTTCATGTTGTTACGGTGCTACCAGAAATACGCAATATGATACCGGCGTCGAGTGTTTGCTGAAAACGTTTCGTATGGCTTGTCAATACGTAACACGATCGTCGTCGGCAGTGTCCTTCTAATCAGGAAACGCGGCAGCGTCTCGCGCTAATTCACGCATAGCGAGGTCGCGTAGAACGCTGATACACACTGTGGATATACATATATTACATATATAATATATATATATATTATATATGTATATACGAGATCCTGAATAAACCTGGCTTACATTTTTGTATCTTATTACGGCTAAAAACCGATTGAGTTTTAATTGTGCTTAATAGCTGGGTTTTTTAAATTATATAATAAAAGTGTTTTTAGTTTTTCTCTCCGTGCCTTATGAACAAAGATATTACAATACAAAGTCCAATTTTTAAGAAACGTTTACGTCGACCGCGTTGATTCTCGTACTTTCAACACCAGGGAATAATAGCATTTCCTTAAACAACAGACATATTTCTTTTTTCTTCTTACTTTCTCTTTCTCTCTCTCTCTCTCTCTCTCTCTCTCTCTCTCTCTCTCTCCTCTCTTTATTACTCATCTATCTATTTAACTAAAAAAGAAATATCTGTACAAAATTACTTTTTTTTAAAAGTTGAAAAAGTGAGCCAAGTACATACTCGTTATACTAAACCCATTAAATCGTTTCATTATTTGTACAAAAAATTTGATATCAAAAACTTTTTTAAAAAGATAATTTTATACATCATGGATGACGCGGCCGATTTTCGCGAGCGATTTTTTCTTGACGAAAATATAATCCCGTCGATTGTTTAATTCAATTTAAATCGGTGTTCGTTATTTTTTAACACGGTAATGGTAGTTTCAACGCTACGTGCTCTTACCCGTGTCCTTGATTGGAAGTAAGCCACACCCGCGTCATCTCGGAGTTGCTCGACATTAATTTACGAATGCAGTCGAAATGGCTCGGTGGCGGCTTTTGTGCCCGCGATATCACGTGGCGGGCACTTTTATTTATGTCCTCCGCCGACGATGGCACTCTCTTACGAGGACCTTACAACAGTAAATCATCGTTATCGCGTCGCGGAACAGTTTCCGCCCATTCGCTATAAATCGATTAGTGCCACAGTGAACTTGCGGCGAAAAACTTTGCGGTTTCGTCTCATACTTTTGCGAGGGATGTCGTCGCTTTGCGCGCGTCATCTCTCTCCCGAATGCACTTATATACGTCCCGCAAAGATCTAAACGAAGATTTACATCTAGCTCGAAGTTGTTTGTAATCGTAGGATTATGCTGCTCGTTATATTTGCAGGATTAACGGTGGTGGTAGTGGCAGAGGATTATGCCGACCGCGTACATATTGCCCGTTTCAAAGGGATGTTTCCATCGCGTAGGGAATTAATCGCGTGCACGCTGTCTAGATCCACTTTATGCCGAGTGCAGCATCTTGATTTGGATCAGACTTGTAAGCGTACCTATACACGTGATGCGATTTACGGTGCTGATAATAGCGCGGGGGAGCTAAGTCGCTCCCGCAACACCCATTGGCCCTGATAAATCGAGCCTTGCAATTTCACCCCCTTCTGTCGGATATCCCATTGGCCGACCGAGGATTTTCGTTTCCATTTCTTCACGCCGACCGAGTGCGCGATGGCGTTAACCCCTCCCCCCTCACCTCCTCGTCTTCGCCGAAATTGGCGAAACCGTCGGGCAAGCGGGAAATTCAGGATCCGCATTTTATTTATACACAGAGGATCTACGTGTACAAGCATTTCATTCCGTTGGGGAAATCGAATTTTACCGCGACAGCGGGCTCGTCGGGGAATTTTTAAGGCGACTTCGCGAACGGAAATAAATGTCTCGCATACGTCTGTACCTGGTGAACGCGCACCGAAAATCTTTTTGATGTATCTCCAACGGGGAATATTCACTAAAAATTTATTCATCTCTACGTTTTTTCCATATTTTTATATATTTTCTTGATTTGGACTTTATCTTACCATTCAGGACAAAGTGGAACGATTTTCTTATCAATATCGAACGACATTGTTAATGCTAAACGAAAGAACATATTTTCTTGCTTACATAAGATTCGCGCATCCTTTACACAGTTCTTTACACGGTTGTAAGAACTTACAACGCGAAGGTCGCATCTGATATGTACGAACGTCTACGCGTATACACATTCAAGTGCATTTTGTGCCCTTTTTTCGGAGAAAAGATTTCTTCGATCTTCCTCTTTTCAGACATTGGTCCTTCGAATCACCCGAGAACATCCATTCAGAAGAGTAAATAATTGATCGCAGTCGTAGACGTTGCAGCAAATGCTGTTCTAAACGAGTTTGTCAAATATCTCTCTTCAATTTTTATTTCTACCTTGCTCAATTTGCTTGGTAAATCGAAATTTTAAAGAGGAAGATTATTTATATTAAAATTATATCAAGATATAGAATTTTTTGTTGTGAAACATTGTGGCTGTTAATAAATGAAGAACGTTTTATAATGCTAGGCTCTTCTGTAGCTAGTCCGGCCTCTAAACTAGTCCAGCGCTTCTAAGACGACGGGGACGCCGAATTATGCGTGTTCAGGAAGGAAGGTGAAATGCGTTGACCGTAACGCCTACGCGTATAAAGGATCCGTAGAAGTGTTTATCGCAACTAATGGTTCCGGCGCGCGATGAATCCCACGGGATTACATGCCCGCATTAAAGTTACCATTTAACTTGCTGCTGCCGCCGAAAACACGTTTCTCACCTCCATTAATCTGCCCCTTTTCATTCTTCATCGGCAGCCCTCTCTGACCCCTCTTTCTCAATGACTCCGCGGTGCCCCGTATGACACGTCCCCTCTATCGTTATTATCGTACGCGGTTATTATCGTTGCCATCGCCGCTATCATTGTCCCCCTTCCTGCGTCACGCTTATATTTTAATCCACGCATCGTAAACGGATCTGGAAAAATAGGAAAGATAGGCCTATCGTTACAAACGACAAACTCTAGTGCAGCTTAAAAGCTTGTCACTTTCTTTTTTGGAACACGATTCTTTATAAAAAATTATATGTTATCAACATTGTTAAGAAATACGATGTTACATAATGTCCCGTGATCGAAAGTGTCATATTTTTATGTATTTTTCCGTGAATTTTCAATTTAATTTAATTTAATTTAAAGTCACAAAATTTTTAATTATCGAACCTATTTTCTCCTTCGTTGCGGAGTAATTAAAAATTTCTTCGATAAAGGTGGCTGAGAATATATTTACATAACGGAAGCATGGCATGGAAACTACTCCATCTGCTTTCGTGAGCCTTCCCAATATTATCGTGAGAGACATTATTATTGAAATTTGCAGTTCAAATGCTGCGGTGCCTTGAGATTCGAGGACTGGCTCGTGAGCGAGTGGCACAAGGACGAGGAGGTCCTCAAGAACGGCAGCGTCGTACCTGACAGCTGCTGCAAGACGCCGACGTTACTTTGCGGGAAAAGGGATCATCCCTCCAATATTCAGTACACGGTACGTCTGCCGCGACTTCTTCTGCCTTCCTTGGCTGATTATCAGACGTGACATTAGCTTCAATTGAATACCGTTCAATTTATCTACTTAGAAAAAAAAGTCGTAACTCTTTTCCTTAAATATGGCATTATTATAAGATATTAAATACCAAATATCATATTAATAATTTACAAGTTTATACCTTCAACTTAATTTAGATAAATAAGCTTCTGTTCTAATATAAAGTAACATAATTTTTATATCGATATTATGTCATTTCAGGGCTGCATTTACAAGTTCCTGGAGACGACGAAGGACCACCTGATAATCTTAGGTGCCGTCGGACTGGGCCTGTCGGTCCTCGAACTCTTCGGCATCGTTCTCGGGTCCTGCCTTTATATAAAGCTCAGGCACGACTTTGACGACTGAGAATTACTTCAATGCCCCGAGGGCAACAACAACGGCCAGTCGTGGTGCAGATACATGCAGAACAACCCGGAGACCATTTGATCGTCGGAGTAGGGGCGGAGGAAGAACGCGCGATTACAGCTGCGGGATCGTACGGATGAAAGGGTACCATCCTCGGCTGCGGACTCTCGTTTACCACTCTCTCCCCCCAACGCATTCAGAAAGGTATCAACAAGTGAAAATGGAGGTAACGATAAAGAAACGACGCCGCCTTCGTCGATCGTTGCCTCGCTTCCCGCGAACTTTGCGCAAATTACGTGATCACGGAGGACAATCAAAGAGGGAAGCGAAAGTTCCAAAAAAAGGTAAAATCACAAATTGTAAAAATTAATCCGACGACGTCTCGGATCGCGGTCTGAAGGCAAAAAGGTGCTTCTGATCGTTGAATACTTGTGCAACGGAGCTGGGTTTAAAACTCGTGCTCATTGTCGACGATATTAAATAGATTTTTTCAAAGACGGTGTTATTACGGGATATAAGAAGACGGAAAAAAACTGAAACGTATCACGAAGATTGCTTCTAAAATCGATCGGCTTTGTTCGTGCCTTCGTAATGATTTATTTCTCCATGATACTGTCTTTGTTGTGTCGTTTCGGAATTTTTACGAGCTCGCGGCAATGCCACGACAGATTTTAAATCCAGCTTTAGTGCTTTTTTGAAACAACACTCCCACACAAGAAATTACAAAGATGCAAACGGTTTTGATAAACAAGCGTGCGTGGGCGCATTTTTTGGCGGTACGCAGGACCAGTGTAATTATCTCGAGTATATATATCTAAGGTCTTTCGCGATCAATGCAGCCGATTGACTGCGCGACTCACGACTAGCCGAAACTGTAGTCCTCGCTGTCAGTGGTGTTTGAATATTTCCTGTGGTATTTTTCTCCCGAACGAAAAACAAGCCTAGATCCTTTTATATATAGCACATCGTCAGCCCACGTTGACGTTAATTACACAAGCTCTAATCTTCTCCGCCGAATGTATAATATTTTACGAACTCGGCGAAAATTTGCACGCGCGAACGAAAGCGCCGACCCCACTCGATACTGCCATTGCAAATTTGCACAATTTTCAATCGCGATCTAAGTACCGATTACATCGTTATAAGAGCCATGACAAAAAAGAAACTCTTTCGCGTTTCTAGGGAAAAGCTACGTGACTGTCTGACTTTTCCCGCGTAACAATAAGATCTGATCGAGTCGAGTAATGTCAATTTTCCTGCGATCGGATTGCGCGCATTATCGAGTTTAGTTTACATCACTTTTTTCTCGGTTCGCGCAACTGCGTCGATGGATAAATAAATCGGAAAACCCACCTGCGGGATGGTGGAAGGAAAACACGGTGTGCTCTTGCGCATCTTTCTGATCAACCAATAAGTGCGTTGGGCCACTAACTGAATTACTTTGTGTATTTACTATAGACAAGATATGGCTCTCTTTGCTTGTATAATTCTACATTGGATTTCCTGTTCGTCCGTTTCTGAATTGTTAAATATCACTCCCAAGTACTTATACTCATTGCATGGGGTGATTTTTTGTTGATTTTCCAGTTCTAGTTGGGATGCTTCTGAACCTATACATAGATATTTTGTTTTTTGAAAAATATTATTCATTTGAAAAAATATTATTTATTTGAAAAATTTGAATGAGCACCTTGTTTTCCTTCCACCATGACCTGACGTAAACACGATAACCGGATCGATCTGTATCCGGCAGCGAAGACAAGGCGAAAATCGACTTGATAGAACTGCAAACAGTGCCTTGATGATATTGTTAAGCTCAGAGATATTTTAGAGTATACACGTTAAAAAAAGAGAAAAGACGTCGTAAGGCGGTGTAAATTATTAAAGAGGAACCAGCGGATAGAACGGAAAGGAGAGACTCTAGCATGTAATAAATTTCACACACGAGCAGCATGTATATATCCGTTGCTTCGCAAATGAGTACAAGCCTTTGCATGCCCCACATAGCAAAATATATCACCAAGATATCTGGAACTTGTCGAGATATCATGAGAATATCTCAGAGACATCTGCAAGATTATAAAAAGCCATGATAATTTTATCTCAGATATGATATCTGATTCTGCATATATATCGGATATCTATGCCTCATTTAAAAGCAGATATATGTTATACAGGGTGCGGAAAAACTTTGGTACGTAACCAAGCGGTCCAAATCTTCTCAGATTGTTTTATTGACTACGAATAAACTTGAGTTGATCTACATAAAATATAACAGTTAACTGTGAATCGACCATATATTCGTATGCAAATGTTGCAGAGATATCTTTTTCAAAGATATAATTTGATATCGAGTAATGATGCCCTACAGATATTCTGTAAATATCTGAAAATAAGATATCTCAGATTTAACTTAAAATTGTAGGCATAAAGATATCTGGCTATATTTCAGATATATTTTGCTGTGTGGGACATTATTTATGATAAACGCTTTCATCCGCGTCGAAAAACGAGAGCGCGCGCCGTTCGAATCGGCAATTGTAAGTTGCAGAAATTTTTCCGCCGATTTCTACGAATCGATTGTCCTCTCCCCGCACATCTCCCTATTGTGTCCCGTGCAAATTTTGATACGCAAGTTATATTCCGTGATTCCAACACAGCCGATCGTTGACAATTACAGCCTTGCAATTGCGGATTCTACCGATGTTCTTGCGCTCAAGAAAGTCTAAACATATTTTACTACTGTACCTTTCCCAGACAGCACAAAGATGTCTAAAAGATGACAAATTTTCGGCTTAGATGTCTTTTCGTTAGAGCTTAAAGTCGACTAAAAAATGACTAAAAGATTACTTATGTCCCACTAAATGTCGTCTTATAGCTGAAACTTATAAGATGACTAAAAGACATCTGATATTAGACATCTTTTAGCCATCCTTTAAAATTGTATTGTAGACATGTTTTCGTTCTTTATATTATATAAAAATTTAGTTTATAAATGAAAAGTTTATGTTAATAAACCTTAAAGTTATGGCCAGTCTACAATGAGTCGTTAGTCTTTAGTCAGATATCAGCACATGGAAAAACTTAAGCAGTAAGACATAAGCAGTAAGGAAATCAACGGCACTGATTCGCTACCGTTTACGTTATGTCTTAAGTTCTGGACTGTAATTGGCAATTGGCTGATTTGCTTACTGCTTTAAGTCTTACTGCTTAAGTTTTTCTATGTGCCCAGGCCCTTAAACAGTCGACTTTTCGTGTAGTCGGAAAGACGTCTTTTAGACATCTTTTCGTCTAGCCAAAAAGATAACTATAAAAAAACGTCTTTTCGTCATCTTTTAGTTTTATGTGCTGTCTGGGTTGCGTCATGTTATTTTAATCTTAATATTATTGTCCTCTCTTTGCTATTATGTATACATATATATTATCGATTAGCATCTAGGCGAACATTATACATATTGTACATATCAAACGCTATTCTGTTACAAATAAATGTTTAAATCGTACCCTCCCTGCCTCCCCTTTGGAGAATTGGCCTTTGAAAATACCGATGTATTCTTCTCTGTACCCGGAACGGGATCGAGTCGACGAGTGTCGGTAAGTATTCGGCAAAGTGAATCATTATTCTCTAAAGTATTCCTGTTCTCAGCACTTTGTGACATGTCTGCGCGATCGCGCGGAAGAACTTCATGCGCGTTTGTCTCATTCGCCAGTGAAAGTCGTTTCTTGAATGTCATCTCGGTGATTCCGCGTTGTTCGCATATTGCACCATCGATTCAAGGTGCGTCAACAGCATGTTGTTTCGAGTCCCAAAAGTGACGAACAACCAAGCGAAAACCGCGAGAAGGTCTTTCGATATCGTTATCTTCTGCCAGCCATTTAGCTCCTCCAGAAACGTTTCCTCCGCTGTATTCTGGAAAAAATCATCGTATATACAAGCGTGAGTAAAGAATCTGCAATGTTATACGTGTCTCTTCGCTGGCTGTTAAGGAGGTTCGCCTATTAGTCGAAAGTCAACTTAAAATCTTAATTTGTTAATATGATTTACATAAACACTTTACACATTATTATTCAATCGCATTTTTGACTTCAGAATAGTAGGCGAACCTCCTTAAGTCGTCACGATATTCTTACGTTTGACCACGTTTCGTTGATACCATGATAATGCAACAAAGCTAACTGATCGTCCACCTTTGACGATGCTTGATGGAGTCCGAAAGTTACCAGATAAAGTAGAACGGCGATCGCGGTTTTCGCATGATCCATATAAATCTCGCGCAAGTGATCCATATCAAGCCGCGCCAGATCGAATCTAAAACAGTTAATGTCTTCCCTGAAGTTAACGATATTTAAATGCGAATGTAAATTATGTCAAGTCTTCCTTCTTAAATGTTGAACGTACTTATCGAAGATGGAGATGACGCAAAGAGCGACTAGGAAGGAGAATATATTCGCATACATTTCGGAGAAGACCGAATAATTCGACATGAATTCCATTGAAGTATTAAAAAAGACATGAATCTGCAACCACAAATCAGATGATATTCATCTTTTAAAATTGGTACCACAAAATGGTACTACCAATCTGCGGTAATTGAGAAAAAAAACGTTTACCATTATGAAATGCAAAAATGCCATCCCGCCCAAGAGACCTTGATAAACGAGACCTGTGCACTTCCAAAATTTCTGTGCCGTGATTGCCACCTTTATCAACGTGTACGTTCGTGTCTCTGCGGAATCGCAGCCTTCTCTACCGTTTCTCGCGCGTGTCGTATCATTTTCCAAAGCACGTCTCGATCCGCCAATTTTCACAGCGCTAAAGCCGCTCCTGCCTTGAATATAAATTGTATCCGTAGTCAATTCCGGAAGCGGCACAGCTTCCTCATATTTTGTGCGCGCATTTTCTTGAGCCTTCTTCAAGATCTCGGTGATGGGCACCTCGTCGTCCGCTTGCGTGGAAAATTATTAATTTACGTTATAGATTTTCATTTTTGCTCCGCGAATGTTTAAAATTTCCCTAATGCGAATGTGACTTTTTAAAAATGCGTTAGAACATTTATTTCCCCTTTCGACTGAACGTTCCCAACTGTTTTAAAATTTTAATTCTCGATTAATCAATTGGAAGATTTTAAGTAGATTGCAATAGGAAAGAATCTTCGCGAACGGATTTTTATCAATTTTTTTTTTTTTTAGTTTGAAGCTATATTCTTAATGAGACGTAAAGGATATTATTCTTTCTTTACCTCGGGAAACATTCCTTCTTCTTTTTCGTGATTTATCAGCGAGGCTATCTTCTCTGTCACTGTAGCGTTTCGCGGAAGATCCGGTATCTGCTCGATCGTGATCGTGATCTGCCGTGCGTGGCCGGGTCCCGAAGTTTCGTCTTTCGGTCCGTTTACTGCGCTTCCTCCTTCCCCCGAGAGACCTGGACGCGAATCTTTCTTCGCTCGTGTGAACGTCGGAATTACGCGCTTTTTCACGAGCCGAGTGTAACGAGTCGGCTTTGCGTGACTTATTATTGCTCTTGGTATCCGGTGACTCGGTCTCCGTGTCTTCAATGTTATCTTGTCTCCGAAGGAAACTCTAATTGTAAGATGTTGAATGGTGAACTCAATAATAATACATTTTTCTATTTATCTAAATAAATAAATAAATAAATTCCCTGGTGCCTCTTGACCTGGGTTGATAAACTATAAACTATAAATAATTGACAAATAAAATGCCAACCATCACACATGGGATTTGCCAAATTAATTATTAATTAAAGTAATATAATGACGTTGCGTTGCTGTATTTCGACAGATGAATAAAATACGTATCGCCAGTGAATTAATCATTCATTTATTTTTAATTGAATATTAATTATATATAGTATAAATGTGTATGACTGTGCAAAATGGTTGCAATTTGTAATTTATGATTACCATGTCTAATTAAGTGAGATTACCGTGTCAATTAAATTAATTAATCATGCTAATTACACTAATGATGCTTTAAACTATACTTTCAGTTTTCTTTATAATTTTCGTTCTATAAACAATACTGACTGGTTTGATTTCTCGGCTATAGGGTCGGCTCGAATCTTCCGAGCTACTCCATCGTTTCTGCAACGCGGACGGCGTGTTACTATGTTTCACGTAGCTGTCGTTCTCCACAGCGCGAACGGAAGCTCCATCCTCGCTGTCATTCTGCTGGAGCTGTTCACCGATCGTTGTAGATCTTCGTTCACGAGAACTTCGACTTCCGCGTGTCATTTTACGACGCTCGAATAAAGCATCAATCGTTCAGCTGTCCTCCCGTCGACTCGCAACAGTCGCAACCATCTCGCGATTAATTTCAAACGCATACGCAATAAGTCCTTATTTTCTTTTAAAGCATTTGCAAAATGCGAAATTATTATCCGTTGTAAAAATTTCCGTAAATTGAGCGTGTTTAACAGTACAACTTCGCAGCTGATCATCACAGGGGCGACTGTCGTCCAATTCGCCCAAGTCTAAGACCATTACGAGACGCCCATAGTAACGCTTTGTTGTGATTATAAAACTGTGTGGCGACCAGTTTAATCTATATTTATGCTCGTTTTGACTCATCCAAAGCAACAAATCAAGTGAGATATTCAGAAATAGGAATTTATATTTTAAAATGTGGACGATTTAATAGCCATTTCTTGATTAGAAAACAATTATTAAGTTATTTAATTGAGAAATTATTATTCTTAGTATTGTATAAGAATGATTATTCTCATGATTCTTTGGCGTTCAAGATATCAAAATAAAGCAATTAATGCACTGCTTGAAATGTATCTGTTTTCAAATCGATGTCATATTGTCGAAAATTTTATATAAACATTGTGTTTATAGATAAAAGATGTATACATATGTATTCTTTTTTTAACATGTGTGTCTTGCTTTACCTACATAAAAATTAAAAAAATTCTTTTGTCGAGTAAATAAGAACTACCCTAATACATATATAATAGACTAATTTTTTGTCGTAACAAGTTATATAAATATTAAATTGTTGATATGTTAATTTATAAAATAATTCCTTGTCTCGTGTTTTTTTTTTCTTATTAACGTATTTCTGCTAATTTCGTCAAATTGTGTTGTCGTTGTAAGACTGAAATAATAAAAGATATCAGAGTGCAAATATTTAATTAACCAAGTTTTAATAAAAAATAACTATTTTTACAAATATGTTACAACCAGATTGACTGTGCCATGCCAATACTATTCTAGTTAATAAATATTGCAGTCAGTAATGTAAACAGCTACATATTTAAAATATATACATATTAAAAAATGTTATATAAAAAATAACGTTTAGACATTGTTTGTTATCTCGCGGTAAGCGTTCTTTCACGTCTTGACGATTTTCTCAAACAATTTCGCAATTCCATTATCGAGAATATATAAACGGAATATATCAGCAAGAAGAATATATAGATTGAAATATTTTTATTTTCAGAGATATAGAACATTTTTAACAACATATATTTAAGAAATTTCTATTGAGTTATTATACTGAATAGTATGTAATTCTCACAAAATCTGTACAATATACATAAAACATTTACAAAAATTGATTTTCATTTAGTATTAAATAAAACTTGTATTTTATGACAAAAGCATCTAAGAGTAATTATACTAAAATAATCCCTTTTATATTGTAAAAATAATAATTTACATCCAGTTTTATTTAGTTTTAACTTAAGCTATATCAATAAGTCTTCACAGGATTTCTAAATCACAATGCCGTATTTCTGGATGATTTTTCTGAAAATGAGAATAGATGAACAAACTATATTATTAATAATTTTAAATTACTATAAATTTATATATCTATATATTGTGCTACATATTATTACATAAAACGTATATTTGTATACCTTTAGTTTTAATTCTATTCTATCAATTTCCCCACCAAGCATATCTACGATATTTTCGCCGTGTTTCAATAAAAATGCCTCCAATTCATCAATATTTTGCATGCTTTTCACTTCCTATAAAAATATAATATAAATGACGTTTGTTGATATATTAACATACAACTTGCAATAAAAAATATAAAATCTATACCTCCAGCATTGCAATAAGGTCATGTTTATCTAAGTAAGATCTCGTGAGTTCTCGCCCATCAAAATCCAGTTCGGCTTTATATCTCACTAAATTATTACCCATATCAATGCCTTTCACGTCATGAATTGCACGAACCTGAAACGTACAAAAAATTTTAACATAAAAACCAATATTTAAAAAATCGATTAAATATTGCATAGTCGATTTCAGCGTTACCATTATATCCGCTTCTAATTCAGCATTAATTTTATCGAGATTCTCTTGCGATATACTCCTTCCTACAAGCGCAGCAACGTTCGAGTAGATTATAAAGGATGCCACTCCACCGAGCAGACCGCCAACCAGAAGCGAACCAATAGCGTCAAACATCGGATTTTCTAAATATGAGGTCAAACCCATACATCCAGCTGCGACAATGACTCCAAGTACCTGAGAATGATACAAAAATCTCTCTGAATGCAAGATATTTGGAAAAAAAAAAATAAGAATACCGACTTACAGCTGCAAAGTCTTCCATGAGTACGACGTTCACAGACGGATCCTGTCCTTCCAGGACAAACTGTTTAAGACTTTCTTTCTTTTCCTCCGCGCCTTTCTTTATGGAGTGTAATGCCATCATTAAAGTAGCTCCTTCAGATAGCAGAGATCCACCCAAGACGAAGTACGCCCAAAAGAGAGAATCTAATGGCGCGGGAAAAAGAAGACCATGAATTCCGTGATAGATGGAAAGACCCGTACCAACACAAAAGATCCCCACGCCCGATATCAATGAGGAAACGTACTTCATATTCGTATAACCATACGGGTGATCAGGATTGGGATTCTGCAAAATAATTGGCATAAAACAAATTAAGCTCGGAAGATCCCGAAATTCTTCGCGTGAATGATTTATTTACCTGCACCGATTTATGAATACCGTACGCTAGAATCAGCTGATTGCAGGTATCCGCTGCAGAATGTACACACTCGGAAAACATACTATGTGAGCCAGTATATAACCAAGCAATTAACTTGCACAAGAAATTACTGGCATTTCTGGAAAAGAAGAAATTAATCGAAGAAATTTACATAATTACATGCATACGTATAAATTCAGTACGTACATGGCAATCGCAGTCAATACCACTTTGCCAGATCTTCCAAAAAGACCTTCTTTCTGAATTATCTCTGTTTTGCTGCCAATTTCCCGTCTGTAATCTCTCAATCTTCGCTTGACCGTAAAAACATCTACGATGAAAAGCTTGTGTTTCAATCTTTGTACCAATTATTATTCTAAGAGAATATTCCTATCAGATTATCAGGATGTATATAAATGATCCTGTAAGATGTGGACAAACAATCTCTAAGCGCAGATATTCTCTGTCTTGAGCAGATATTCTTTTTTATAGGGACCACTTTGAATTAAAGAAACAGAAGAAAATAAGAGGATATACATATTTACTTTGCTGATAGATCTTCCGCTCAACTTCCTTCTTCAGAAGTTCCTTCAACAAAGCCTCTCTGGATCCCCAGACTTCTAAAGCTCTATAAAAAGGCAGAACTATAAAATATTTTCAAAATCTTCTCAATATAAGAGAGTATATAGAAATTTATTTAAAAAATCAGTTCTATTACTTAGCCTCGACATCTTTCCTCCAATATACTGTAATAGGCGGTTCAAGTTCATACGGAGAACGTCTCTTTGTTTTTGGCAAAGTCTCCAGATCGGAAGGCTTTAATAAAAAATCTGCCATAGCCCTCACGGGTGTAATAAAGTTACGTTCCAAAGAAGATGTCGACTTGTCGACTCTGACTTTCTTTTTCGCTAAAAATCAGAAGATTAGTATTTAGAATTTAAATCAGTATTTATTGTGGTACCTTTTTTCGACACGTCATCTTTTGATGGTTCTTTGGATCCCGTAGGCTGCTTCTCAACAAGCTTCACTGTCTGTCCCCTTTCCTTCTCCTTTTCATCAGAAATAACTGGCTCTATGTCTAATACTCTCTCTTTTAATTTGCCTAGTTTCTCTTCATTTAATTCTATTATTCTCTGCTGTACCTCCTCAGCTAGTTTTACTTCAGACTTATCTTTATTAGATTTTGCATCGTTGGATGAAAATCTTGTCGCGCAAGTCCATCTGCAATCCCCATGCCTGCCTATCTTTTTGTTAGCAACGATGTTTTGAGAATTCAAAAACGTATTTACTTTGTATCGTGTACCATACTTGGGCACTATTAAAATACTGGCGTGCCTTTTAATCGATCCAATTTGGAATATGCACAATTGATCGACATGATAACGGCATGTTATGTTACGAATATAGTTGACAAGATTATGGGGCCGATGTAACATCCTTATTTTCACCCCTTTCCTTAGACACACATCACTTAACCTATAAAACAGTAAATCGATTTAAAAGATATCACCCTTAAAAATAAATTCTTAATAATTATAGAATGAAAAAAACAGTGTAATGATACTATCTTCAGGAATTATTTGGATCATAATATAATAAGAATGTATACGAGATAATATACGTGCTAGGAAAATGTTCACTACAAAAACATTCACCTTTCCTGCCTGTCAAAATCGCTCACTACAGTCACTACAGTCACTACAATGAGCACATTGTCACTATTGTTAGACAACTACCAACAACTATAAGATATTATGCTATTATAGTTCAACAATAGACTAGTTACAATTAATCTGCCCTAAATCTAAATATATAACGATATTAAATGACAGAACGACGATCGACGAACTGTCAATTTAAGATTGGCTGCATTCAGCGGAAAAAGCAGCTCAGTAAACGCTCAGTGATTCTTTAATACGATTGGTGCTTGCCTTTGGTTCTTCTTCGGATCTAAGCGTAAAAACCAATCGTAAGAAAGAGAAAGTATACGTAACGTTTACTATAGAAAATGCGCGGCATATGCGCGTTACGCAACGTGGCCTATGTATGTATGTTATGTATGTTTGTTTCCTGCGATGTATACATCACTTGTCAAACTGGAGATAAAGGATAACTGAATCATGGACGGTGGTCAATCAAAAGACACGGACGCGCAATTTATATCCTTCCACGATTTCCCATCGATAAGTCATGCCGGCAACTCGGAGGGACAGCTGGGTACCGGGGCTTCCACTCACCAGCCCTTCAATAACCTCCCAAATGACTCGATGGGTGTTGGCATTATAGAAGATTTACAAGGAATGCCCAATAAAACCGAAGGTTTTTAATTATAGCTTATTAAAGAGCTTCTCTGTTCCGTTTTCTGTCGATAGGCAAGTATTATGGCGATTTTAAATGATGGTGTTTCCTAGGTACTGCCCAACCCAACTTTTGGACAATCGAGTATTACCAAAAGTTCTTTAACGTTAATACAAACGATGTCTTGGAAAGGCTCAAACGATCCATGATACCGCACGGTAGCGATAATTATCTTATAACGCACATAAGGCCAAATCCAGACCTGTACGGACCCTTCTGGATATGCGTGACTCTGGTGTTCTCCATCGCGATCAGCGAGAATGTGGCCAACTATTTGCAGACCGCTGGTTCTACCAAGTATCACTGGAGATACGACTTCCATGTTGTGTCATACGCGGCTACTTTTATATTTTTATATGCTTGGCTTCTACCGCTAGCCCTGTGGGGTATGTTAAAGTGGACCAACAGTTCGAGGAACACCGAGGAGGAATTGATCGAGGTATCAAGCATTAGCTATCAAGTCCTTTGCTTTAGCAAGAATATTCATTGTCACTATATCATCTAATCTTTGTTTTTCAGTCTTACGCCGTCCCAGGACTCTTAGAACTTTTGTGTCTGTATGGATATTCCTTAAGCATTTACGTTCCAGTAGCTTTCCTGTGGGTAATTCAAATTGGCTGGTTGCAATGGAGTCTAGTCATACTAGTGACATTTTTATCTGGAGGAGTTTTACTACGATCATTGTTACCGGTAATCGCAGGTAAGAGACATGCTGTCTTTAAAATACATAGAGAACAATCTGACTCGTCAGATAAGTTAGTCTAGCAAGTGGGAAACGTATCAAGTAAAATAAATAGAAATATAATTGATTTTACAGGGAGACATAGAATTATATATGTTGCTGTAATTCTGGGTATGCATCTGCTGTTGGCAGCTGGATTCATGCTATATTTCTTTCACGTGCCATCTAAGAGCACAACCGTATCAACCGTGACTGAATTAATAGCATCCTCTACGCAGGCCAATTTGTTGCATAAAGTAGCGCAAAATAGTTCTGTCATAGAGCCGACGGTGTCTTGAAACATCCAGATGCGGATCTGATAAATAGAATTATCTTCAATACTATCGAGAAAAATTCTTCTATTCACGTGTGTATATCGGATTTTATTTCAAGTATTGTCTCTCTGATTTATATATCAATCAAAATATGTACTGCATATGGCGCTAATCGTGTAGAAATAATATTTATACTATAAACTGTAAACTATGATGAGGTAAAAATAAAGAATAACCCGATCTTTAAAAAACAACAAATTTTCTCTTAATCTATATGAGTATAGCTCGAGTCCAGGACAGTGACAAGACCGGCGAAGAAGTGTCTGGTTGATTTATTTCACAGCCCTACTGCAATATAAGGGCGCGTTACATCAACGCAACACACATATCATTTACAATCATACGAAATAATCTCCACGACGTTGTACATAATGCGTGATCGCGCGGTATTAGTACTTATTATGATACAATAGAATATTAGATTATTAATCGCACATAATTCATTAGTATCTTGCTCGTTTACCAATGTGACAAAAGGCAACATTCATTTTGTAGTTGTTATCGTTAATGTTATTATCGTCGGTGTATTTGATACATATATACTATACCATGACAATAGTAATTCACTCGCCGTTGCGGTGGAAATCGCGTGATCGCAAAACAATTTGTAGCGTCTGTATGCCGATGAATATATACGTGCTGCTTGAAGCAGCGACTCTGAGTCTGGGAGCTACTGGAAAAGAAATTGTACAAGCCTCGACAGAAATTGGCGACCGAGAAAATTCTTCCCTCGCCGATAACGCGGCCACGAATTGACACTTCGCGAGGAGAGAACTCGACTCAGGCTCGGCTCAGAAACTAATTCTTTGAAAATTGCGTCCTTCCTTTTTCTTCTTTTTCCCTTTTTTTTCCTTTTCACGAAGTGATAATCACTTGGGGTGCTCGACGGTGCGGAGGCTGTAACGGTGTATACAGCTAGTGCTCACAACGACGTTGGTCCGACGTGTTTACGAGATAGTTATATTGCAGTCACAGATTGCGAATAGGCAGGAACGATAATTAATTATTAAGAAATCTATGACGGTCTTAATACCGAGTTGCCGATTCCAATTCTTTTTCCCCCTGTTCCATTAAAATGCTGTCGACGTTACACACGCTGCTTTCTCTTCCCGCTCCCCCTTTTTTTTATGATACCCCCAATAATACATTTATATAGTAGCGCGTGCTCGAAATGTAAATAACGCCGTCGTTTATTTACAATATAATATTACGCCCCGCCGGGCGTCGTTATAATACACGGTAATTGTTTCGTTCGCCACTGATCTGACGACGGTGATCGCCTGATGTGTTGTCGTGCATGAACCGTCGCGTTAACATATTACATATACACATATTAAGACATACCCTGGTTTTTAATCAATCGTTACAATTATACGTAACAGTGCCTGCAAACGATGTGCTTGTTTTATACAATATATATCGTCCCGCTGTACGCTGTACGCAATCCGCAGGTATACAGCGAATTGATGTCGCGTAAAGGAAGTCCTTTACCAGCAAATTATTTATATATTTAGGGGCATATATGTACCACTAAACTCCTTCTATTACAGTAATTTCAGATTGATTATTCAGTCGCATGCTTAGTTAATAATTACGTACTCTGATTTATATAACAACATATTGAACTCGAGAACGCGAAACTTCGCGATAATAAAAAGTAAACGGCGTACTGCGCTGTGTAGGATCTCAATTGACGCAGTTTTGCGTTAAACTTGTAATAAAAAATGCAATTTGACAAAATACAGCAGAAACTGTAAAAAAATAATCGTGAAACGTTCCATTATTAGATTATTATTCATTCCCAGTTGTTCTAGGATGTATGCTATTTCAGGAAAAAAAAACATCTAATTAAGTTTGAATGGCGTAATTAAATGTAAATTGGTGGAAACTTTCATTTTTACCGCGTGCAAATATCACACGCGTGTGTCCGAGGCTCGGAGAAAGACGTTTAGAGATTTTACAAAATTTTATAAGTACTGGGAACTTTCTCTGCTATTGCTCTTGGCTGCTACACGTTATAACGTTCGATTTGTTTATACTAGTTTTACGCATACACGATTTGCTAAAAGGACTATTATAGTTAAAAAATGCGAAATTGAAAAAATGCAGTAGATGCTGGGCCGGGAAACATTCGAAGTAAAAAATTGCTTTTTTTTGTTCTTTACCAAAATTTTGAGACTCCAGATGTCGGGAAATCCAATCTGACTTAATTACAAGCAAAGTGTTTCCTTAAAGCAACATCGAGTAGTAATAATTGTTAAAAATCGTACTTGAATTCAAATAAATTTTTGATTCGGGAGACGTGGGAGGCGTTACAGGCGACAATCTCCGTCTGTATAATCTAATACAGGATTTAGCCGATATCGGGAGAGAAGTGGATATACACCGTTACATAGATTTCGTATCTTTCAAAGATCTACTGTCTCGTATAGTCGATATCTGTGTTTTCGCCAACACGTTAATGTAGAGTAGAAATCCTTACGATCCTAACGATGGAAAACTATGGGAGCTTACGAGAAATGTATCTTACAAGCTTAACCGTGTAACATCCCTACAGATCGGCTCTCGTTTCGCGGTCGTTTAATCGCGCGAGTTTTCAAATGCCCTACGACTTTATCGAATTCACAATCAATATCAATTCTACAGCTTGAAAGTAGGATAGAAGGAAGGTATTATCGTAGAAAAATCGTGCGGCCTTGAAAAACCAGCACAAATCTAATTCCCAAGCATTCTCTCGGAATCTCGATGTAAAATACGAGTGAGGATACTAAAGCCACAGAATCACATTGGTCAATCTAGAGTACCAGGGATATTGATATTTAACGTCATGCGACAGCACAGAGAAGTATCAGAACGAAGCGAACGCTGAGACACACAAAAGTACTCCCTCTAAAATCGCTAATCACGTTTATCCTGCGCTACGCCTGGATTCGATGCAGTGTCATATAAAAAAGGGACGATTCGAGTTTCACGCCTAAGCAGACTCTCGTCCATATGTATTACAAACGCGAGGCTTCTTTTGATCGACGTCTCTCATTTTGATCACTTTCTTTCGGTAATAAAACGATTTTACTTTGATTGCGGACTTACAGATGTATTACATAGAACAGGTACGTAAGAGTTAAACACTTTTTCTCCCCTTCTATCTCCCCCCCCCCCCCAATCTTGGAAAGCTTCTAATTCCGAAATCGCTATATGTTGCTGTGCTATACCCGATAACATCCGGCAAAAGTGTGAGCGAGGTCGACTTTTTTAGGTGTGGCAAGCTGACTTAGGCGTATTTAGTAACTGCTATATTTTTCAGTTCTTAAGAATCGCGAATATCAAGATAATTGACGTTTTATGTTGGAGCAGAAAATCAAAGATTTCGCCGTTTCATGCCAAGCTCGAACTCGGAACTTACTCTGCTCGGTTCTCCTCGGTTTAAAAATGAAAGAATATTGACATTGAGAAAATCGCCCGTGAGAAAGCGGCGCTTTTTTTTCCGTTTGCCGAGGAAAGCGCTTTCATACCGCAAACGCGTAGAAAAACCTCGTGTCTAAAATAGGGGATGCTGAAGAAGAAATAATTTAGTAAAATACAAAAAAACGTTTCGCTTGTTCGACTCGAACTTTACCAGCGGCGAAACAGAAATAGCCGTGTACGCGATTAAACGCAAGAAAGAAAAAAAAGGTACCCTATTCAACTCAACAAAACGGAAGTTATAGAGATAGGGCGAAACATGACGGAAAGTAACAATTGGCGATTACAGGATATTTTGTTGGCGCGCGCTAATTATTATCGGAGGAGACAGGAGCTTTTGAGTAGGCAATCGAGACGGTTTAATTAAAAAAAAAAAAAAAAACAGATAAAAAATAAGAGAAAGTGCGCTTAACTACACAACTCAGTTCACAGATTGCCCGCGACAACCCGCGGGCATCCGCATTTATTTACGAACTAAGACACAGTGACGTCTGTACCGCTGCGTGTATACCCGATCATTGTTAATTAGTCAAATGTATTTCTTTATTTTTCTTCTCATTTTTCTGCTCTGTATTCATTCTCCCTTTCTCTCGCTCTCTTTCTCTCTCCCTCTCTTTCTCACATATCGTTTACGTTGCATAATAATTCGAATACATTTACGCGACTCCGCGCTACAGCGGAGCCTCATCGATCACCTTAAAGCATTAGTCTTTAGTGTTTGATTATTATACTACAGTAATATACAGAAAACCGTAGCTCGCGCCGGTCAGTCGCTCGCGTCCCGATCGACCCCGGCGACCCCGGGATTGGCGATCCTTCCGGTGGGAACCACGCGACGAGCGGGCGAACGGCCGGGGCGGTGATCAATATATTCGATAATTACAATACACTAAATATAATCGGCTCGTGTGTATGTATTAAAATATAAATATCAAATGGACTCTTGCGCCCACAGGATATATGCACCTTAATGTCGATGCGCGACTTAAAAAATTCAGAAACGTTCTCTATAGTCGTTAAGTAAGTCGTCACTGATTGTTAAAATCCCTATTATCGGAAGAGCGAGGAACTCGCGACTGCCGAGGAATGCCTTTAAGATCTCAGTGAAACGATCCTCTCTCTCTTTTCTTTCTATTTTTAGCCTTTGCTAAACGCGTACTTTCGATTGTCGTTTCTCGACAGTCACGAGCTGCATCGCGACGAGATTAGAATTTTTTCGGTAGCTTATAGACATACGTTCGGTGTATTATTTTGCCGAATGTTACGCCGCATCGATCGAGAATCGGAATTTTCTCTTTATACGGAATTTCTCTTCCCGATATAGATCAGAATGTAGATATCGTTAATGTTACGTTAATCGCACATATTATAAATTCAGTTTCATTATTCATCAAACAAGAGTATCCAAACTTGAATTTTTATCAGAGAAGTTTCATTCGTCCCGATAAGTTATCCGCCGTAACTTTCGCTTATTGTCAATGAAGAAGCAGACGATCCGTTCTCAGTCGATGCGACGATATTTACGTGGCGATCGGCGGCTCTTTCTCTACACTATGCATACTTTTTTTGTGTTAAACAATATGTTTCAGTACTAACATTCGTCGATGACATCGATTCGACTTCGCGTGCGCAGAGTATTTCCGAGGCCAAACTAAATCTACGCTTTGTACTCTGGTCGACCTCCGGAATAATCCGTCGCACGTACACAAGCTTCGTTTATGTAATATGTATAATATTTATAGTAATGGATGTAATATTTATAATATATATGCGTGTGTATATGCGTTTATTTATTGTGTATATGTTTATTTATTTATTATCTATGTATGTAGATGCGTGCATATATAATTACATATATTTTGTAATATATACATCTATATATAATTATATATGTACTTTTAAACGGTCAATCGCACACGATGCACACCTGTCGAGTGCCCAAGTACGGATTAGCACGAACATGACATTCCCCGATGAGAGATGATACTCAGCGATGACGGTGTCGCGGTTAACGCAAGGCACGCTCTACCTAAGTCTATTCTAAAGCCCTTAATTAGAATTCCTCTTTACTTTATAGTAACTATATTCCTGTTAAAGACACTAATTCTTCATTGCTTCAATTTGCGCGTATCCATGCCAATTATTTTCATAATCGGAGAGCAACTCTCGAGTAAATTATGAAAATACATTGCCAAAGATATAAATGTAAACGCCAAATGTAAATTTCAGAAGGTCAAATTTCGTATATCTCAATCAATAACTGAAATATATATTGTTATCAATATATACAATATATTGATAACAGATCGAAATAACTTTTTACGGAGGTGTACCTCGAATTCATCACATGATACACTAACCAAAGAGCTGATTGTTCAACATTAGTTAATTGTTCAATGAATTGACCGATGTGTAATTGTAAACGATGGATTACAGAGCGGATTCGCAGCAACATAAATTTCGTTTCGCTAAATTTGGAAATGACAATCATGGTAAGCGAACATTTAACATCTCATAATTTACATTATGATACATGTGTATAAAAAAGAGCCTCGGATAAAAATGTTTGAATTGCTTGTCGGTTATTCGTGCTTAGATATTCTCGACGTGTGACACTGTTCGTGACACTACGACCTGTGTGCCGCCGTGTGTTAATGAACGGGCCCGCAAAGAAGCGGGCCACCACATACGCAAGCGAAGATGGTTCTGGATTCAAATTACAATACCTTGAGAGACTTGGGAAAGCCTCGAAAGCTCAAAAACGCTCTATACACTTATTAATCGTAGTTTAGAAACTTCACTTTACTCGCCACTTCGGGCGATCAATTAGGATTACTATATTCTTGGCGTATGCATGTATATATGTGGTCCAAAGAAAGATCCACGTCGCTGGAGGAGCTAGAAATGCTGATAAGCTTTCCCGACTTATCTTGATATCTCCAAACCAAATAATAATTTTCACAGACGCAGTCGCACGCTTCTAAATCTACCCGCAACGCAGATCTCTCGTGATGTTTGTGTGATGTTTGTTCGTTTGTGTAAGAGAAAGAGATTTGGCAGATAGTATATTAATCGATGACAATGTATTTAACAATCTATTTATTCGGCAACGTGCTTGTATGTATGTATGCATGTATGTATGTATGTATGTATATATGTCGCGTATAACAATTATCGTATATATCGGTAATAATTCATTAGTAAGGCAACGCTACGAAAATTCTTCCCTAAAAGAAGTTTGACAGAGTGAATACACGCGCGATCGTAGAGAATTGTATTCGACGCTATTTCTGATAATTGAGGCTCGCATTCGTGAATCGCGTTTATGTGTGTGCGAAAAGCCGCACCCACACACATGAAACTCGGCTGATTTAAGATCTTCCTCGTGAACAGATAAAACTTGAAATCAAACAAAAAATTTAGCATTAAGCGCGCGATATAAATACGGGCCTGAATTGCTTCATAAAATCAGTCTATCCGTCGAAAGTTATAATTTGTCCTGCCAAATTAGTTCGAACGAGTAGATTTAGATAACAATTAGCTCTGTAAATATAAGAAATTAATTTACATGTTGGAGATTATCGAGTATAATGTATCGAAAACGTAATTGAACGATGCTTAAACTAAAGGAATTCGCGATAATCTGTACTGTTAATAATGTCGAAATAAACGATACTTGTAATCACGTTAGAACGACGCATCAATAATTATGCAACTTGCGCGTTACTACTATTATCGTAGTATTAAAATACACACGAAAGAGACGTACATTCTACACACAGTACAAATACGTAGCGTAGACATATGCTTTGTCGATAAAGAGCAGCAAGCGGCTTTATAATCGTATATAGAGGTCGAAATGAGACGGACATTTACATACATCTGTGCCTCTTCTATAATTTGTTCCGGCTTTATGCTGATTATTCTTAATTTGAACGGCTAAGGGAATTCATGCCTAAAGATAATAAGTAGTAAAGAAACGAATACTGTCCATTTCACACAAAATACGAGCTTTTGCACGCCGCTGGATACTAGAAGAGACGACGCTTTCGGTCCCTCAACGTGTGTGTACGTACCAAAAATGTTGGAGAGACTCGAAAGAGCGAAAAATGTGGCCTGCGTTTGTAAAAAGAGTCCTCTAATTACGCACGCGCCTGTTTTTTATTCTACAAATATGAGTGTAAAGATCAATCTCTGTCTGGTCCAATGCACGAACGATCCGGCGATCTAAGAGTTTGCGAGCTGGATCGTCCTCTACGTTACGAGGAAGGAGTCTGAAACGTTCGATTTGTAAAACACCAAATTCACTACCGACTCGTGGAGTGAATAGTTTCCACTCGAAAAAACATGCCTAATCAGGAGAGTTGCCTATATTAGCCACGCAAAGATGAAACTTGTAAACGGCCAGAGAATCTAAACAATCATGTGTCTACATACGAGGGTACTCTCTTTCTCTTTCTTTCTCTCTCGCTCTCTCTTCACCTATGACTAATCTTTATAATACAGCATTATGCATAAATCGATAAACGTATGTAGTACAAGTCCCACTGTTGATTATTATTTGCCGTTACATTACCATAGTATAATAGTGAACATTAAGAACATCGAAGAACAGTCAGATAATGAATCTCGTCGCTTCCTACTTTATAATTACCCGCGCGACAGACTATTTATTCTTGCTTCTCTAATCGGACTTCATTTATCTCAGTAACAACTTCTAGAATTTTCTATGATCGACTTTAATGATTATATTCCGCGTTAGATCAAATTTTATGCTTCATTAAATTTCAGGTGTAAATACTGAAGTTTCAAAAACCATTTTTTTGAACGCTGAATGTTACATCTTTCTAAATGTAATACTAGATCTACACGTTATATTATATTTTCTAACAAATCTAGAATTTCGGAATATTAGTAAAAACGTTTCAGAAGACATTTAATCGAATACATTTAAGTAGACTCGAGTGATTCGATAATACGTAGCGTTTCGATAAAACTTGATAATCAATTCGATTTATCGGCAAAACTGGCTAAAGTTTAGCTAACAATTGTCCATACTTTGTAAATGTGGTCCGATTACGACGAGCAATCTAGCAAATAGAGACCGAGAACCTAAGAAGGAGAAACGTTCAATAACTTACGGAGCACAGTACAATATCAATCCTCTATTAACTCCAAAAATATGTTATTCTTTCCTATACTTTATAGCTACATGTCTATCTCTCATGAGAGTCAATGTTACTTTGTTTACAGTAATAATATAATTTTTTTATACGAACTGTCCGTATAACGCGATGAATATTTATAATCCTAACTCCACAATGAAATAGTAAGCCTGCCCCCTTATCCTATATTCTTTTTTTCATTTTTCTTTGCCGTTTCACCGTATATTTACACGAATATCTTTCCACGCTAAGCACACCCAAGCGTTTTCCCGATTTTGCATGATTTTATAAATAATCCGCGGCCCGTACACAAAAAAATACTGATCACACGGGCCTATCGCCCCCCCCCCTCCGGTTTCTTCCTCTCATCGACGAGTTCGTTAATATCGAAACTACCAACTTCCAATTGAGTAATTTCAATATCAAATCAAGCCTCAATTCTCGGGCGATCGTTCGCGATCCAATAAATTTTTTTCTCCACCGGCGCGGAATTGACTTGGAGATTCTATATACGTTAAATAAATCTTATTATCGGACACACTTAATCTCATCACTTTAGGCACTACACCTAAGACTAATATATCACTCCCCCACCACGGATGCAATAAGAAAAACATATGTACAAATATTCCAAAACGATTAAAAGAACTAGATGCTTATCTCTAATGTGTTATTATACTAACGAAAGGAGTAAACGTTACAATTGCGCACGACCGCGGTGTGCGAGCGGACAAACATTACTTTTACAACTCATCAGTCAGCATTTCTAGAAGATCGAATGCCAATTATATGACTAATGTATAAAAACCTGTTTCGTATCGCGGGAAAATCTACCGGTCACACAATTTTAACACGAAATAGTTCTAAAACCACAGAACATTGAATTTCCTTAAACATTTTAAATGATATTCCAAAGACGAAAAGTGACGAAAGGAAACATCCGTGAAAGTTCATGCGATATAGCTTAGACTTCGGAATTAAAAAAAGGAATCGCGCATAAGGTCAATATCGCCTTATCGGTCATCGTGAATTACTTTTACTGCAGCAACGTACGATCTCCCTCCCACGTATAATCAATGTATTAAGATTAAGATACTCCTATATACTTTATATATATATATATATATATATATATATATATATATATATATATATATCACGATGTATATATGTATTTATATATGTGGTCGGGCACGCGAAAGAACCCGTTTAAAGTTAACTGCGCACGACTATCAGCGTTATAATAAAATATCACAACTATATAGAACCATTGATACAGTTACGGTATCTTTTACTTAACTTTCCACACAGCGTTTTATAGCGTCTCTACTTCTTTTTACTTAGGTAATTTATTGTGTGCGTGTGTATGTGTGTGAGTGTATGTGTATGTGGTGGGTATGAGCGTTTTTTTTTTATTTACATCGTGTAACATATATGCGTTAAAATGATCATGAGTGCGTTAACATGACTCGGAGAGCACGCATTGATTGACGATCGACTTCAGAAACTCAAACATACTCGGTACGATACAATACGAAAATCAAGTCGACCTAAGTAAGTGGTCCGTACACGATTTGTACCCTTAAAATATGTCGATATGTCACCCACCTAAAATGTCTCACCACCCTGTCCACCACCACGTGGGTCTTCCTCACGTGGATACCTGACGAAAACGATAACGTTAAATATGACTACAATCGTTCGAACGCCGTACAATCTTTTCATTATTATTATTATCTCTCGAAATCTCAGTCGTCAGTCAAAACTTGCTCGTGAAAAACATGACTAAAATCATCATCGATCTAGTTATAATGCGCGCGAACTTATTACGGGGTGACGAGATGGATGGGGGATAAAACTTATCGCTATCGCGTGGTATGACTACTTGTCTACGCGCGTGCACGTGCGTGTGCACGTGCGACACACGCGCGCACGCACGTTCTACGCACATCCGACGCTGGTGAAACCTAAGGATATGACTCGTGTTTTCCTCTCACGACTCTCACGCGGAGGACAGTTACGGTAGTTATCTTTTTCCTTTTTTCTTTTTTTTTTTTAATGCGACGCGAGTATCTCTACTGTCATACGTGGAAGCATGTATGTATATGTACAATTGGGCGCGACCGTTATGCCGAGACCGAGAGAGGTGGATACCAAACACGTAGCAAAACGGTTTATGATGATTGCGATGCCTCACTGAAACGTACGTTATGTTATAACACACTCAGTCTATGTCGAAGAAAAAGAAGAACGGACTTCCCTTTTTTACTTATCCTTTTCTTTTTTTTCCCGTTACAGTTAATTACCCAGTGTAAATACGATTATTCGTTAAACAGGCACATCGAGTTGGTTAAATATTTCTTTTTTTTTGTTTCCTCGTACAACGTGTACAAACGTATTGATGCGTATACGAAAGAGCAAATCGCTCGATCCTAAGTATAAGGGGATTAAACTGCGTAACTGTAGAAACGAAGAAGAAGAAGAAGAAGAAGAAACGAAGAAGTCTAGGGTTGCTTTTGCCGAAGCAAAGTTCGGCATCGTTAGATTACGTCGATTCATCTGATGCCTCTCGATATAAAGGCACTCGAGAGATTTGCGAGGCTATCATGGACCCGATAGCCGTAACGGCCCTGCTCTATAAGTTAAATATATAGTTAAATTGCAGCTGTATATCGTTTGTCGCTTACTTATTGTATCGCGTAAAGGGCTCTCTTCTCAGTGATACCGGTAACATGTTTAAAACTCCGTTACACCTACGCTACACTTGTATATCTTTATATATCTATATATTCTGTAATTTTCTCCTCTCTTTCTCTCTTTCACACTCACTCTTTCGCACTTTTCCACACTCTCGCTCTACGTGTAAAATATCTCTAATTAAACTCTGGACGTGAATCACTCTAAACAACATACCGCAATGAATCCCATATACGCCGAATATTACCGTTACAAACTTTCTATACATTTATATTAATAGAATTAGTGAAACAATGCCTATAAGCGTTATTCCATTAAATCACGAAATACATGTATTAGCAGTTGCGTATAACGACGCCGGTACCTGAAGAACTATGTATGTGTGTATGCGTACCGCGTCTATGATACCGCCTGAGAATGATAAACTAGAGTGAAAACCATTGATGTGAGACAGGCCTGGTCAACTTTAAGCTTTTTCGTCACGACACTTCTCCCTTTCCCCCTACTTTCCGTGGATGAAAAGGAAGAAACTATGTGGCTCCGGTGATCGAAGTTGACCAGGCCTGATGTATGATGTTGACTATAGTTCGGAAAATGCAACAAGGAAGAACATGATTGAACGAGAAAAAATTAATTGCGAAAATTCGTTTTATGAAAACTATTTATAAATAGAACCCCCCCCCCCGTATCATTATTATTACATCTATACACGCGGAAAAAGAAATATGCATAATATGCGAGTTTGTGATATCCGCGAGAAATTCTTTATCGTAAGACTCATTATGATACTTTATTGCTGTTTGGCATACATTTCTTTCACAGAATGCGTTTCTCTTTCTATTTCTCTCTCAGCATTCAAGGAGAAATTACTCTACTCTGTATTGAAAACAGAAACTATATCACTTGTTCATTTCTTTTTCTATTTCTTTCACTGATTTGTGCAATGGTACTTGATTCGAATATCTTCCTTTTGCCAAAATGCAAAGCATTAATGAAAAAAGAAATATTAATGAAACGTCGTTAAACTTATATACAATTTATGAATTTTTCAAAATTGTGGTCATATAATTTCGCGTTTCAAACCACGAGCTCAAGGCATGCTGCCTGTATAATATTATTTATACAATTCAAAACAAAATATTAGGCATAAGAACAACGATAGTTAGCAATGATAATGACAATGGAGATGATAACGAGCATGATGACGATGAAAATGATAAGATGAAGACGATATAAAGTAATAATATACGGATAATAAATAATGAGACTGTTCCAAAAAAGGCACGTCAAAGCTTTTGTCGATTTGGATATCGTGCAATCACCTTAATAAATTCGTGACTCGATTCTAAATCTCTGGCTTATTTCTGACGAATGCTCCTATATATTTACGACAACCCTACTTGAATAATCTTACTCGAAGAAGTTCGGAATATGCGATATAACTAAATAATGTACGTGTGGACGTATGTATGTGTATACATGTATGTTGTATAGTATGTGTGTTAACGTATACTTGAATAACAAGCTACAAACTACAAAGAATAATGTGGCTACCTCGTTAGTTTTGAGTGCCCGTTATGAATAAAATATCGTAAAAGATTATAGAGCGCTACATCCCTTAGCGATATTCTTAATGTAATAGAAAAAATTCCACGAGCAAGAACAAAAGGAACGCTACTACAACAATCGGAAAAAACCTAAGTTTGCTAAAATGATTTTGTTAAGGAGCATTAAAAATAAGATACTCGCGCGCGATATGTCCTGCGACATATAAAGAAATGCAGACTCATACGCATTTAAATTAAATTGCTACTATCGCATATGAAGGATGTTCGTTAATAACAGTTCCACGCACACGTGGATCGGCACTGCCGCTATACGTGCGTATCTCGTCTATCATCGATATTAACGTTCCCGATCTGTTTAAGTCACGTATCAGTTCCATATATATGTATATATATGTATGTACAATAGAGAGAGAGAGAGAGAGAGAAACCATACGTATGAGCCTTAAACAGATCGGGACAATTCGATAGAAAATTTTGGTCTGTACAATGTCCTTATAAACTCTACCGTTTCCGTAATAAAACATCGGTGTCTCTGGAAACTTACGAAATTTAAAGCATGCCGCATACGTCAAGATACACGTGTCACTCGAAGTTGAAGAAAAAAAAGAAAGAAATGTGCCAGATGATAAATCTCGTGAGAAATCAGCTCACGTACAATCGCATGTCAAAGCAGGATAGTCTTTCTCCCTCGATTTCTTTCCCCCTTGTGAAATTGTCACGGTAAAACGATGGAATTGTTTCGGACAAGATAAGAAAGACGTAATAAACATATACAAAGAGAGATCTAGTTATATTGACCGTGATCTCGTGTCTCGTTTCCTACGAGAACGGTCGGAAAGGAGTGGTCGCTGCTTATATATAGGACGGATTGTCAAAATTTTTGCCTTAACACACTCCTGCTCTTTACTCATTTCGGCAAACTCGCTCGATCGTGAATCTGTGTTATCGTGCTACTGATCGTACTCGCAATCGCAGCGGTTCAGGCGCTCCCTACCCGCTTCATTTACTGGCCAGGCCTGCACGAAAACGGGGAAAATACGCACGACACTTTTCTTTCTCCATTACGTTTGATCGACGTTCGCTGATTGGCACGGGCGGCTCGTAAGTTCCCAGAAAATCGTACAATTTACTCGTTAATTATTTGTTCGTACACAACTCTAATTCACGGCTCTCGACAGGAATAATTTACTCGGTAAACCATAAATTGGAAGGTTGGTATTGGTGTTTGGCTGGCGAAAGCGGGGCCAATCCATAAACGGCTGCAGGCTGCATATGCGCAGGCAACGGATGTGCTGCGTGACTCGCCAGTAACGGTCTGGCCGAGCTGTGATGAGCTGGCGGTGGCAACGCTCGACTAGAATCATACAACGTTAATGGAGACGAGCTGTAAAAAACGGGATAACGCACATTAGAAAGTCTCCATAAAGCTCTAAAAAAAGAAAATTATAAGTTTTTTCTTATAATATAGTATACAAGCATTTCAGGGTAAACTCAGGACAACAATTAACTTTGACAAAATTACGTTACAAATTTTCTATTGGCAGGATCTCGATATTTGTCATCAGATAAAAAAATTCTCAACAAAATTTTGTTCAAGTAAAAACGATATGAAATAAATTCTTTGCACTTATTATAATGTTAATTCTATTTCCTTACAATTTATTTTACATTATATTAAGAGAGTTACCGAGAGTGACCGATTATGATAACAATTAAGTAAATAGGAAATGTACCAATATACGTTCAGGCTAGATCTTTTGTGCTTAATAATATTATTCACGTTTATTTTATTAGAGATGTACATTTCTTATTTAATATATATTTTATTTTACATTACACAACGAAGGAAAATATTCTTCAGCGTAAGTTTGAATGACCAACAAATAAGCTAAAAAAAATTTGATTTACCTGACATAACTTTTTCCCGCGAACACTTATCAACGCTTACTTTCAAAAATCGAGCCATATAATGCCTTTCGAAAAGTGAAAACTAAACATCGGTTTCCTGCGAGTTTGCGCTTCGATTTAATACATGCCACGAAACGTAACGTTTACGAAAGAATAAACTCGCAATCACAAGTCTACTTTGGGGTTACATATGATATAAATTTAACGCTAGAACAAATATGTAGAGATGGGTAGACGCATGCATCGACTAGTTCTCTAGTTACCCACCCGGGTGTGAATCCTTGATACGTGGGCATTTGTTGCTGGATAGCGGTAGCAGCCTGCGATGGTGCCGCGGTAACGTACACAGGAGGCGGCACCGCGTGGGCTCTCGAGCGCACGTGAGCATATTCCTGGTAGAGGGGCTGTCCCAAATGCTGGGCGCTTCCTATCACAGCCCCACCGGCGGGACTCCTACCACCGCCACTGCCGCCGGGACTTAGATGAGCCGGATGTCCGTGATGACTGTGGGTATGGCCCGGATGGGCTGCCGTACCTACGACCTGGCTCTGCCTACAAAACGCAAAACAAAATCCACCCTTTCGTTATGCGGTCCACATGCTTCGTTTACTTACTGCAATATGTCTCTTTAAGGACGAAATAGAAGATTTAACGGATGCGCACACTCAACAGATTCGCAAACTCCTCTTCCAGTTCTCTCTCGTACAATCGAAAGAGGAAATAAACTAATTTATAAAAAAATTTTGTTTTATCGGATAGAGACTCACATGCCGTTTACTTGCCTAGAATCGTGTTAACTGCTTGCCACGCTTGGCTCGCTCGTTTCTTTTTGAAAAAAAGCATTGCTTACATACATATAACACGCCGATTATTTAATGAGAACATGCTCCGCCGCTATGTATCGTGTCGCGAAAATCGCTCTAGAGTTCGTCTCATGATTACGGTACATGCCCCGATAAAAAAAAAAAACAAAAAAAAAAAAAAACCGCGAGCAATCATGCCGAGGAGGACGATTCTCACCTATATTGATGCACAGGATTGGCCACCACCCACTTTTGATGTTCTCTCGAATGAGCAGCCGGTGGTTGAACGTACTCATGCTTGTACTCGGTTCGCTTCCCAGGCCAGGACACTCGTTTGTCCGTGCCGGTCGTGTACACAATATGCTGCTCTTGGAGGTGAGGATGCGCACTACTCGTGGTCACATACTGCAAGCAGTGGTCATATATGTCATAGACGTCATCCTAGAAAAACATTAATCAAAGGAAATTACTAAGAAAATATAATAAAAAAAAGATAAAACTGTCGCGGCCTTGTTCCCCTTCTTCCCTCGCTTAGTCGAGTGTTCTATAGTGTATTAAATAAATAAAATAGTTCATGTGTTCCAAGAGAATTAGAAATAAAAATGTATAAAGAAAGGCGTGATAGAAATCTGGCGGATAGAAATCTCAGTTAACCTGATAGGTCGGTGGCTCTTTGCAAGCTGGCGCGTGACACGGATGTGGAGCAAGGTACTCGACACCGGGTTCCAGTTTCGTCGCGACGTTCACCATGTTACATTCGGACTGCACCTTCGCCAACAGCCGCTTCTTTTGTGACTGAGAGGAATATCCTGAGCTACTGTAGTAACAATGATAGGAAAAGTTAATCAAGAAGTTTAACAATTATACACATTTTAGAAATTAATACAAGAGTTAAGCAGAATAAAAAAAGACTAAAAAATAACCGGATATGTTGATTTTGAGAAGTTTATTAACGGATTCCTCTCACGTAAATCGTCATTTATTGAGCGCTCACCTGCTAACATGATGTTGTTGCTGCGGCTCATGCTTAATTAACTGCGTGGTTTGCTGATGCTGCGGGTGTTGCGGCAGGTATAAATGAGCATGAGAGCGACTTGGGCTGGCTTCGCCGTCACTGTCACCAACAGTTACACAGCTAATGACATTCTTGCGTTGCGTTCGATGTGACGACGAGCTGTGCGTCGTAACGTGCCCGTTCGCATGCTGACTGCTCGTGTGTGCTGACTGTTGCATCGGCTGTACAACGCGCGGCGTCGATTGAGTACTGCAAATTCAAGGAAAGGAGAATTTCTTTATTTAGAGTCATCGAGGCAATCGTCATCGCGTGCTTCAACCATTGGCAAGTTAACGCCGCATCCATGAAATATCGCATGCTAGAGATTATTTGCAACGGTTATTTATTTATTAAGTGATGTGGCTTTGTGTTAGTCGACAGTTGTTTCACACCAAGCTCCGCAACCAGATCCCTAAATAGCCCGTATCTATCCCGTGATAAAACCAAGTGAACCAAGTAAATCGTATTTTTGAAAACTAGTAGTAGATTTTATAAAATGTATAATTTATGCTAAGGATGTAATATAAATATAACTTTCATGAACATACTAAATACATATATAATCTAAAGACTAAGTTTTCTTTCCAAGCAAAAGGTACATTAGGTAGAAATTGATTTTGGATGACTAGTAGCAAAGTATCGAAATGGAAAGTAGGAAATCAATCTTAATGCTTTGTGACATTCAATCTGTTAACTGCATATTCTCAACAAAACCTAATTGATTATCGTTAATCACATAACACCGCCATATTACATTAATATACCTTCGTATGACTTCTTCACGGACAGGTCGTCCGTCGCCCGACAGGCGAGTTGCCAAACTTTGACAGGCGCTGCACTGACGGTCTCCACAGCTGTCAACGATATCCATGCGTGATTCTACTACCAACTAATAATGCACTAAGAAATATGCGTGCTTAACCAAATATTTTTTTCAACAAAAAAGATAATCTGTCAATAAAAATATAATCTGTCAATATTTTTAATATTTATATTTTTAACGTTTTCTTGATTTGCCTATTGAGAAGATTGATAAGCAAATTTGTATTACAATCTCGGTAAAAATGCGAGTTTTAATGCTATAGATGTGAAAAAAAAAATCTTACACCAGTTATTACTTTTTATATGAATAAACATGAGAATCATTACATGTATCTATAATATCTAAATCTAAACTCTACGAAATTATATCGGTTCCAATCTCTACTTGAAATTAAAGTCTAAAGTCTAAAATCTAAAGTCTAAAAATTAAAAATTAAAAATATATCCTAAACTACATTAAAAATTTTCGCATTTTTAGTATACGAATTTATAATATATACAATACTGGTGATGTAGACTTAGTATAACACTCACCATTTTCCAGGTGTCTCATCTTCACTATCACTGATTGTGATAACGGAAACGGCTGGCGAAGGCGTATCATCAATCGTAATGGTCTGCTGTCGCACGGTTGCGACTGGCTGATGTTCCACGTTATGACTACTACTGTGTTTGCTACTGTGATGATGAGACTGCACCGGCTGCTCTTGCCAATGGCTACTCGACGGCGAGTGTCGTCGCATGCTACTTGGCGGTGTGCTCTCCTTGACTCGTTTCTTCACTGGACTCAGTTGTTGCGTCTCTTTCTTGTGTTCATGTCTATGCTGAGTCTGCTGAGGTACCGTCACATGATGCTGGTGATGTTTGGTGACAGTGCGCTTGCCCCAGCTCTGCGATGGATGTTCGACGAGTGCACTAGCATTGTAAACTTCCGTGACAGGAAATACCGGCCGCTGATCCTTCCCCAAAACAAGGGAGATTAGTTAAAAACTGTTATTGAGAAGTTTCTAACTTTACGACGCATAAAATGAGAAGAATGTTTTATAGATATAATGCAGCAATAAATAATATAAAATATCACAAAATGAAAAAGAAAAATTACTCGCAAATATTGATAAGAGCCTCATTTTTTCGTTAAATATTACAGATAGTTTATTGGTAAGTACTACCTGTAGAATAGCAGAACTATCGACGATAAGAGGCCTTCCCCAATCTCCAGTATCGCTAAGCAGTGGTTGCTGAATATGCTGCGGTGGTAACTGCTGCCACGATGGTACGATCGCAGCCATCTGACGGCTTCCAGCAGGCCAAGATGTCTGTACAGCATTCTATGATGATCATAAACGTATCAGATCGTCAACACACCAGACCATTATATGGTCATTCCAAAGTGAACATTGTTTTACTTACGGTAAGCAACATTTGCCGACCAGTCTCGACCATAGACACGGGAACTGCAGCATATTGTTGCTGGGCAGCTGCAGCCGCCGCGGCCACAGCTTGTTGCGATATAATGGACGATTGTATCTGCAAAGGTGCTTGTTGCGGTTGCGGTGGCTGTAAAATAAATTGTTATTAATGATTAACTGTTCCTATAATAAACTAATTGCTCATATACGATTACTATTCTTCTTACTTGAGCAACAACTACGTGCTTCGCAGGACTTGGCATAGTCTGATAGCCATGCGGTGGACACAATATGCCGGGTACCAGTTGATGCGGAAAATCGTGCACGCCACTCCGTCCGCTGTTGGATCCATTAGACGAACCGCTATATTGTGTCGCCCGTCGACTGCTGTTGCTATATATTTGGTACTAAAATTGAAAAATAAATAAAGTAGAGCCAACAGTTTTTATAAAATATTGAACTTAAAATAAAAGAGAAGTGAGCATAGTGAGGAGTATGTAAAGTCTGTCGACTCGTAGGCAGATCTTAAATTCGATTCCGAATTCATCTCATATATACCTCAATTCATAAGACATTGACTATTAAAAAGTTAAAAGTTTTGAGTAAAATATAATATTGTTGTAGCATGAGAGTGTAATCCATTTCGGAAACAGTAAACTAATACATGCAAACATAACAAGATAAAGGATTATCTAAACATACCAGACTGTCATATCCTGTTTGCGCGGTACGGTGTTCTCTGACTAATCGCTGCACTTGATTAGACAATTGATTGTTAAAGGTGAGAGTCACCGCACTGCCGTTAGTAGTCGGTACAAAATTGGCTACTAAAGACGTTGGTGGAGGTGGCTGAGGCGCCGGCGGAGCCTGATGATGCGCAGGACTCGCAGTGAAATCTCCCGCGCGCCTGCAAACCTCCATCATCTGGACGGAAGCTTTGACGTTGTTACAATGCGCGTAATCGACTAGATGTGATAGAGTAACAAACGCGTGGTTCAGTGCCTCGCCGGGTGTTATACGGCGCTCCTTTAAACAAAACAACAGTTGTATGAGAAAAACTCCTTGTTATACACGAAAAAAATCTCGCTCTAATAATTAAGAGCATCGATTAAATATTACCGATATTTGGGGGCCGGAGCTCAAGCGGGGAATCTTGGGCCCCGACCCCGACCCCGACCGCGCCCCCATCAACACTCGAGGGTGCGCCGAGAGGGGGTGATGATTCCTCCTCGCCGCAAAGAGAAGGCGTCCCAAATTGAGACACCGGAGTCCCGCAAATGTCCACAACATTCGACATGCGCGGGCCCCGGCGAAGAAAGTAAGAACGGGCGGGGGGCACACCAGAAATAATGCAAATGCCAGTTCCCGGTGTGTCCCCCAAACACCTGAAGTAGGTCACCCGGGGGAGTTTTAACCGATAAGAATCCCTGGCATACTCCTTGGTCTCTCCCCGGGGACCTATAAAGGTTTCCTCCGTAAATAAAAAAAAAAGAGATATTACCGATGTCACTACCTGGTCCATTGTGAGCATTCTCTTCAAAAGGTCAATAAACTCTCTCCTGTCCGCTTTCTCTGGCAAGAGTTGACCACCGTCTAAGTCAGTCGGTACATTAACCTGACCGATATCGTCAAGGCAATTAAAAATATATTTTCTTGCTTCCTTGGATTTGATACCAGTCTCTGCCTCGTGTTCTTCCGGTGTTTTCAATCGCCAAAATGGATATGTACCTAAAAGTATGCGCGAAAATTGTAAGAAAAATTCTCGCTACTCAATATCGTTGTTTTGTATCAAATTACGCACTGTCCATATCCCGGTAAAAGAATTTTGTTGTTTTGCTGGCGTTGTTCAGCATATGCTCCGTCGGTAGGCCCTGCGTTTGACTTATATATCGAATTTGATCGTACTCGGAGCTGCCAGGGTATAAAGGCCATCCTAGAAACAATTCTGCAACCACACAGCCGAGTGACCACATATCTATCGCTTCACAATACGGAAGTCCCAGTATGATCTCGGGTGCGCGGTAGTATCGTGATTGCAGGTAGGTGTTACAGACGGCTTTTGACACGTGCGAGGCAGATCCAAAATCGATGACTTTCACTCGATACGGCTGACGCATTGGATCAACCAGCATAATATTCTCTGGTTTCAAGTCGGCGTGTATCAATCCTAATTGCTGCAAAGATAAAGGCATTTGCACGTTAGTTCTCTATGTTGATCCAAATACCAAATGACACACGCATGACATACTATAATGATACTGTACCTTCAGTTTCAATAGCGCAGTCAATACCTGCTGGAGAATGGGCCTGATGTATTTGAGAGGTAGGGGTGAAAATTTATTCTGTTTCAAGAAATCGTAGAGGTTTTGCTCTAGCATTTCGAATACCAAGCAGGTATGTGACTTGTGCTGGAAGCACTCGTAGGCGCGCACGAAATTGAACTCATCCGCATTTTCCTGACTAAGTCGAGACAGGATGGAGACCTGCAAATACGTTATTTAAATGTGATAAATTGTCTGGAGTAATACAGGATATAATCCAATTGACGTTCACGCGTCTCCGCGGCTCTTTTTATTAATATCGCAATGCGTACCTCAATCTGACCTTGGCGCGCATACGATGGATGATTCTTTAGAATTTTGATGGCTACTATGTCGCTTGTTCCTTTTTTCCAACATTTCACGACCTGCGAAAGAACAAATTGTCAATTTGTGCGGCTGCTCCGCTCTCGTGGGAAAGGATGGACGATCGCGCGGTTCAAAATACAAAAGGATTCATATCACGCGGCTGTTCTTACCTGCCCGAAAGTACCTCTGCCGAGAAACTCGAGGACCTCATACTGGTTGGTCATGGAGTAGAGAACTTCGTGCTGCACCAAGTGATAATCCCCGTCGCCCTGGGGATTGCTACTGCCGCCGCCGTTGGCCGCGTTGGCCACTTGCTTGCTATGCGCCGTCATGCTTGCCTGCTTGCTATGCTGTTGCTGCTGTTGTTGTTGCAGCTGCTGTTGCTGTTGGGTATGGTGCTGCGACACTACAGTACAACCCACCACATTCGCGTGGGCGGAGTGGACTGCCAGGTCGTCACCATTACCTTCCCTCGACCAAGTTTTTCTCTGTAGGGGGAATATACCTTATACAAAAATATTTGGGCGTTAAGAGATTGCCGTCGATAGTAGATTGCGGAGGAGCGGCATCAAAGTTGGATGATTGGGAAAACGGTAAAACGAGAGCAATCGCGACGAGGAACAATATACGTCTTTTATATAAACCTCTCGACGACCACACAACTCCGGACACCTCCGGAAAACGCAAAAATGCGCCGAACGTACTACCTGTGACGGACAATCCCAGAAGCTAGATATTTCTCGTATCGGTATCGACGCGACGGAGAGCTTCGATCGCCACCGATTGCGTGATTCGCATTCGCATGTCGTTGGAGATCAATTAACGGATACGTGCCTGTAGAGCGAACGTTATATATCGCGTACATCCAGCGTATTCGTGCGTTCTGCGAACAACGGGCGCCATGAATCAAACGCCCGCTCTCGTTGATCGCGGGCGGATCGAGGAAACGATCTCTCTCTCTCTCGATCGTCGGCGAAACCATCGTCCGCCCCGTCCCTTGCGAATCGCCAATCCTCGGCGACGTCGCGCATGGTCGCGAATCCGACAGAATTTCGCGGACGTCACGCGGACGGGACGTGCGCGTTCCAGCTAGCGTCTCGCGATATCCGCACGATGGTCGGTATATGAAATATGTAATGGAAGCCTTGAAAGCACAATCGATAGTTAACTACGCCATACGGAAACGTTATCTACGCCGCGACGACTACGCGCTCGCAACACACCCCGCCAGCACGATAGACGACCGAAATACGATCGCCACAGCTCTGTAATTATCCTCGCCGGTGCGCACTTCGAGTACACGCGGTGTATGACCGTTAATAAGACCGGCTGGAGGCCAGAGTTTCGGGCGGTGGAAAAGGCGGAGGGCGACCGAGCGAGAGAAGGTGGAAGGAATCTTTACGGCTTCGAGGAATCGGATTATTCGCGCGGAGGCCTCTTCCTTCACGAGCCTCCTCCGTCAACGATACCGATACACCCGCTTCCGGGTGGCAACCGGCTCTCCCGACTCCGTTTTAGGGTGTGAGATGCGTCGTGCCGTGCCCGTCTCGACGCTCTGGGCAGTCTCGTGTCCGAAGACAAATATATTTCTTTCTCTTAATAAATAAAACAGCGTAACGAGCACCTATGATTCGGTCGTCGAGGATTTTCGAATCGATCGGCAGGTTGTATACGCGCGAGGATGACGCATAGATGCACAAAGCGCTGCAAATATCGGGGCTCGTTTGTAGTGGTATTCATAAAGTTAGTTTGCCGGTAATAGACGTCACTTTGCCACGACGTTGCGCCGTACGGTCGCGAATCGGGGAATTAACGAGCGTCAAGGAAATTGTGATAAGAATTGTCATTAGAAGCCTCCCTTGTCATTAGAAGCTCGTTAACTCTCGGACGTACGCGGGGCGATTTTGCTGCAAACGCTAAATCAAGCGCACGATGAGAATGCGCGCGCGTTCGAGGACCAACCCGAGGACCGACCGCTCGTCGATCGTTGCGCGGAGTATCCACGGGGATATCGGCATGCATGCCAAATAGATTCGGTCCCTGGCTACTGTGTGCCATTTAAACGGTCAGGAATGTCGGATTAGATGAATGCGCGTCGATTTAGAACCTCGGTAATCCAAAGCTCGATGCACGCGAGTCTCTCAGCGTTGCAACAGGGACGGCGAGAGTTGCGCGACGTAACGACACGGCGGCGGCGCAACGACAACATTACGAGACGTGTTTGTGTATCGCGAACGATGAAGCAAGAATGTTTAAGAGACACTCGTATCGCGAGCACAATGAATCAATGAAAACATCGCGACGTGTACGAACCGTACGATATTACCGAATCGACATCAAAACCGTGACGCGAAACTTTGCTGAACAAATAGGACGACGAGTGCGAGAGAACGTTGGATGATATCGTATCGGATGAGACATTAGGGAGCGATTCTTAAATGTTAAGTTTAAACGAACTCGTGCCACGCACACCAGAAACAGATTCACGTCAAGCCTCGCGAGGTCTCGGAATCGGGATTCAGCCTCATCGCTGATTAATCGCGGGGCGATCCTATTGAACGGTTGTGACGCGACTATCGAGAGACGGCCGAGAGATCGGTAAGATGCAACGGACGAGAGCGGTCGAAACGACACGACGGACAGTACAGTATCTTCTCGCTACAATCCGTAGATCGAGCCTTTCCCTTTCGCCCGGCTTGCAGCAAGAGGCATCAGTTGCGAAGCGAGAAGTATCACGACTCCGTTGCCAAACGCGGTCTCGGCTAAAACGACCTAACTCTCGATCTGCGCCGCCGTATGCCAATAAGCGGTTAGCGGTCATTAAGTTTTATTTGTCGGAGCGCTGAAGACGGCGACACGTACAAGACCGCGGGGGAAAAGTTTCTCCCGTCTGCACTCCACACTAAGGGGAATACAGAAAACTAACGAACGGAACGTTACTGTAGTTACTCCCGTTCTCGTAATAACACACGTAAGCGTGCATAAGCAGTCCGCTCGAGAGGGTATACGAGCAATGGCGAAGCGATAACAAGCTGCCGCGAAACTCGAAACCGGCAAACAATTGACATTGAGACATTGCGAATTGTTTCCTCACTGTGCGGATTACGCGCCGTATTGAAAGAAAAATATACAAAAGCCGCGCGTTTAGCGAGAAATATGGGCAAATAATGGCAAATATTAATGACGAATCTCAGCTGAGAAAGAAAAAAAAGAGAAGTGGAGGGGAGTCAATCATTAACGTCATTAAAAAGTTAAACTCTAGAAAAAGCGTAGCGATCAACCTCGAGATGCGAGTCTCTAATTTCAATTCCCTAATTTTGAACTTTAGCCCGCGATTCAACGCTACAAACGAGCTTTATAATGGATGAATGCAAGGTAGAATTCGGCGGGCCAGATTTAGCGCGTTGAACGCGTAGACCCGCGGGGGCACACGCGAGGGGGCACACGGATTGTTCGTCGGACAATTACAAGCGTGACGACAAAAGAGATGTAGGAAGCGGCATCAACCAACCTTCTGGCCACAGCGCTGGTACGTATCTAAGAGCTTGATCGTCGAGGCTCGTACCAGGGTCTGCTGGTTCGGGCTACTCTTCTGCAGCGCATTATTGTTGTGCAGCGAGCTAAACGCGGTATTAGCACCGTTCACGGAGTACCGTTGTTGTAGACCGGTATTGTCCAATTGGTAGTCGCTGGTCGATTGGACCAATGCGTGCTGGATCACCGGCTGGCTCACGTTGTAATCCAACTTGCGCTTCTTGCTGTGGTGGTGAACGGTGTTGTTACTGCTGCTGCTGCTGCTGCTGCTGCTGCTGCCGTTGACGCTACTCGTCTGCTGTGTTTGGATGAACATGTCACACATTCCCTGTAATCAGAAAGCAACAACCTCATTAACGTCGAACGCGACGGTCGATTAATTTCTTTACGGCGTGGATTATTATTATTATATTCACTTATTACTCCAATAGCAGTTTCTCACAATCAGATAGAAATGATCAATTGTCAAGAGCGTGACATAACGCTTAAACATCCTCTCGTATCACAGAAAATTAAAACGACATCGGTGCGTTAAATATTCGAGTAGGGACACTATTTTCTTGGACGTTTGAAAGACACCTCGACACAAAAGTGTGAGTCGCCGTGGCGGAAAGAAATACCGCGGAGAACACAAAAAGTAAGGCCAACGACCATGAATATTTTAAAACCTCCTTCGCCGACGTGTGTCCACGTCGTCGGTTTGGGACAGTGATTCTCAAAGAGCTGTCGCCAGATATCATATTTCTACGCGCGAACAGCCGTCGCGGTCGGAGCGGTTTCCCATTTTTTTTTCAATAAATACGATCGCTCGTTTGCGAGGAGCAAACAATTTCCACGGGACTTATCGGTTAACCCATCTCCGAGATCGATCTTTTACCCTCTCCTACCTACATCGTCATCGTAGCTGAGAATTCTCATCACTCGTTTCTAGGCTATTAGCCGCTCTTATCATGCGGATACATTAACGATTTACATTTCGAAACAACCTGTCAGTTTCGAGGCTCTATTTTAAGAACTTCGTAGCCTCTTCAGCCTATCGCGGAAAATCGTAAATTTCGATGTGAGACACGCGCTGCCGCGATTTACATTGAAAATGATTGCCTCGTACGCGAAAATGAGGTCTGTATCATGCAATAGATGACCTACAAAGAATGAACGCATCACCCAAAACGTTTTATTATCGTTTTCAGCGCCTGATTGACGTTAAATCGATTTGACGTCAAATAAAAAATGAAATTCAGATTAAATGTGGCTTAATAATTTAATGTCGCAAGGTTCCTTAATTGCAGCGACATGCGGTACCATTTTTCTCGTTTGCCATCGACACACGGATAATTCCATCTGATCGCACTCAGATAGGTACGTAGTACGTAGTATTGCACAATGTATGACTCATAGTCAGAGTTGCCGCCCGAATAATACCGGGCGTACAAAAACATCCGATCGATCGCAATCCCGCAATGTCTCGGAAACGCAACGCGATTTCAATTCTACCCTCTTGGGCTCGCCCTCTCTTCCTCAATCTATCTCATATCGGTACACATCTCATTCTCTCTCCCCCTCTCTCTAGCGTTCTCGCCGTCATTTACCCGCGTGCGCGACGTGCTCTAATTATAGTGCTGACTGTCAGAAATGCTGGTCGGCATTATGAACGATCTACGGTACCACGAGGTACAGTTACGTTTAAGTTAACCGGCTCGACACCCGTCGGATCCTAACAAAGTGGTGCGAACAAGTAGTACGACCGTGCCGGGTTCGCCTGGCGAACCATAAAAAAAAGAGCAATCGCATCTTAGCGAAGGGTTGCAGAAAGACATACTCCCTGCGTTCTCCAATCTTAATCAAAATGCCGAACATTGGTATTAAAACACTAATTGAAAAAATTAATAACGGTATCACATTCATATATTCAGTAGAACTTTGTTTAATTACTAATTGGTTTAGCTGCTTTGGAGAATCAACTCTCAAGTACAGAATAATGAACTTTTAAAAAAATAAAAAGCAAAACTGACATACGAGGCGTATAACGATATATTATCCGTATATTTTGCTCAACGTTGTATAAAGCGCGGGTATGCGGGACGTGTATACGAATACAAATGGAAATCGCGGTAATCCGTTTCAGCGAAATAATAAGCAGCGCTCCGTGGAACTCGTTGGAAATGTGTGCTCGGGGTAATTCATCAGGTCGCGTCACGGTGACTCAGCCTCGAGTAAAAGTAACGAAACTTTGCGTCACCCTGTAGCGGCCCCCGCACCTCCCGTAATCCGTGTATATGCCGCGCGTTCGTGTACGATCGGGGTACACGTAGGTATGCATCGCATCGCGCGCGCTTATATTCCGCGCGATGAGTCAAGCCGATCGATTGATGAACGAGGAAATCCGAGCTTGCTCACCGAACGACGAAAACTTTCGTGTCAAAATTGCGAGGTAGCCAAGTAACAGCGAAATCCGAGTGACCGGTTGCGCGTCCTGACCGTCTTGATGGACTCACGACGTATACAAGGTGACGCAGAAGTAAGTGCGACGCAACGGTAAGAATATGTCGATTACTGGCAGTTCTACCTGGCGATTTTTTAGGAGAGTGCAATTTTCGTTATCTCTCTCTTTCTCCCTTCCCCAAGTCTCCTTAAAATTATTAGAAAACGGAGGCAGAAATTTCTTCTTAATTTTTTATAATAAATATAATAATAAATAATTTGAATTGATTTACTCATCAAATATTTTCACGAAAAAAATTTATCTTTACGTTTATAAAGGCTTTGTTTTCATTTTGTAGAACCTTTAAAACATCCTGTATGTATAGATACGTTCAGCTGCTTGCGCTTTATGGCGAATCAAACGTATACAAACGGGACACAAATAATGCGTTAATCTCTCTAGGCGCGACGACAGATTTACAGTGTATACGGTAATATTTTTCAAAAAATCGTTACGAGAGCGATATTTAGCAATACCGAACTGCGCCGTCGGAACTCGTTTGTCGCGGCTTCGGATTCCCGGCAGTGCACTCCGATGAATATCGCAAAAAGAGACACCAGGGAGAAAACTGAAAGAATACCCGAGTTTATCTTTAGAAAAACACCCGCGGTATCGCTAGGAAAAACTGCCGCCTACGATATATGATAAAAAGGTCATCCATTTTTAAAGATGTCACTTTTCTAGGTTGCTGCGCCACGTGAATGCGTAGGAAGTGCTTAATATAGGACGCTGCAAAATCAGCGGGAGGATACGCTCCTCATACGGTATTCGCGGCGTGTGCGTAATAACGCGTGCGTACGTGTATACGTTTATTTACGTATTTCCGAGAAGCACGCGAATATATATTCCTTCGGCATTCGCGAAAAGTGTATATAAGAAAAAGAAGATATATATATCTCATACTTTCCACTCGTTCGTAAAAAATCGTTCTCTCTCCGGTAACGGCAAAATTTTGTCCGCATCCCGTACAGCAAGTAACAACCGGCAGCGATCGTATTGGCATCTTGGACAGACGGAATCATGTTATCTCACGTGACCACCAGAGAAGTGAGCGTAAAGATTCAGCGGTCATGCACCGGTGACCGGTCATTCACTGATGCATCCACCCCGCGTATACGTTGATAGCACATAATCAATATGTACCGCGACACATCTGCGAGAAGTCACTTTAAAAGTGACCGAGCGGAGCGTAGTATCGATGGGAAAGCGTATCGTCGCGCGACGGAAACATCGATATTGCAATGCAACGCAACGCAACGCGACGCGACGCGACGCATCGCTCGAGAAACGACTAAAATCATGCAGACACGTGACGCGGCGGGAGAGTCGCGCCGCGGCGCTCTCTTGTAATCGCGATATTACATTAATTCCTCGCGCTACGCGCCAAGCGAGGCTTTAAGCCACGACTGTTGTAAATTAGCGTCTAGTATCGCGGCCATAAACGTCCGACGGTTACGCACCGTATTTATAACCAGCAATCTTCCGCGCGGCTAAAGTTTCGCCGACAAATTGGACGTTTGGTGCGTTAGGCTTCATTTGCGCAACGGCATCGGCCAACAATCGAGGGAGCGGAATGTAATCCTTCTGCGAACAGTGCGCCGTAAATACAAAACGTCGCGCGTCGCGCCTAAATGCAAATGTGACCGCGCGCAATGTTAATCCCCTTGTGGTTTTACCGGGTCTTCTGATAAAGATCCGCGCGTATCTGCGTATCGGTGACGCAGTTGCCCATGATATGCATCCCAAATCGTCTTTTAAGCTTGTACTTTTTTAAGAAACAGAAATTATACGCGTTATCTGCGGAAAGCCGTGGACTTTGCAGTGTGTAATCCGCGTGAAAAAATATGGGCTTAAAACGGTCTAGAGATAACGACTTTAATTATATCTTTAAAGAACTTTGCGCTCTCGGTTCTTCCTCGGTGAGTAACGCTCCAGGTTTCTAGCTAGCGTGTAGGTCTTCTTAATCATTAAACATTTCAACGTCCGACTGAAGAACGTAGAAACAGGTTGCGGTAATTCGAACGTTCTATTTTGAGAAAGCGACCGCGTTCATTAAAGCTTAATCAAAGCCGTTTCGCGTGAACGAACAGATATCGTTATATCGCGGCGCGTCGCGAGACGGCCGGCAACGACTTTTGTGTCTCGCGTTCGCGTGCACGCGCCGGTTAAAGGTTTCGCATTCATCGATATATCGTCTTCGCGGGATCTAATTATAATTTTTATGTAAACCCACCCTTGCGCAAATAAACGTGCGGCCGCGCGGAATAAATCGTCGGGCTTGTTATTATTACGCAAGGTGCGCGCCGAGGCACAAACCTGCAGCTTTTCGTGGAAAAGACGCGAAGCGCCAACAGGTCGATGGCGATTAAGCAATTGTTACACGGATTAACACACAATGGGGAAGGCCACGCGCGCGTCCTTATGACGTCAATCTCTCCTGCCGAAAAAAAATACGCGCTTCCTATTCGAGCGACAAATATGAGAGGATTCGCACGTCTTGAGAAAAAAAATATTTATATATATTTTTTTAACCACGTTTGCTCGCTTCCCTATTACTTCCGGTTTTCATTCTCATATTCGCTGTGTGCGCGCTGTGTGCCCGTCGATCGAACGCTACATCGTGCGATTTTGTGACGAGACCCCACCCGCAACCGAACGATATTTATATATCGATCAAACTCCTTCGGACGATGGAAAGACAGCCCACCTCCTGACAACCCAAGAGAGGACACTTTCGTCGACGTATATTTGCCGCGGTGAATTTCGAACGAAGGCGGCACGGATCATTGCGGACAGGGGGGAAAGTTAAGAAAACCTTCCGCCCGGTAATAATGGTCTGCGGAGCCGAGCATGAAGTTAACGTGGAATATTATGGGAGGGGAAACATTACGTCGGGGTGCGTCATTACGGTTCGAAAAAGGATATCCTTTCTTCCGGTGCGGGCTTCTAGGGCGTATCGAGGATACGAAGATACAATTTACCACTACTACTATGTTGTGAAACATTTTCGATATCTCGATGTCTGTCAAAAGAATTCTTTTTCGCAAACCGAAACTTACGGAGTCGAAACATCGGAATCCGGGCTTTCGCGTAACAAAGGCGAACCGACAGTATAAACAAAGGTATTTTAGTACATAAAATATAAAATCTCTCCGAGAGAGAGAGAGAGAGAGAGAGAGAGAGAGAGAGAGAGAGAGAGTTTCTATATCTGTATTTTAGAAACGGGAATTTATAAAACAATTACTCATAGTGTTAATAATATTAGTGTTATCGTTGATTTCACCGCACCTTAAATGATATAATTTAATCGAATGTAATTACGCTAGGCGCATCAAGCTAAAAAAATCTCGATATTTTTTTATGAAAATGTGCATTTTTCAACGCGCGTTGAAGCAAAATTGACGTTATTAACGTTTGGACAGTCGCCAATCTTAGCAGACAGACTTATGCAGCTAAAATTCGTGGTAAAATGCATTCCCTCGGCGACGTGACGTGTCACCGGCTTACCAGCCGGTGCACGGTGCAACGTTACTCCGACACGAATGCGCGAGTGTGCGTAGGTTCGACGCACTCACACGTGTATATCCCCGTGAAGGAGAACAGCCTGCACAAAAATGCTCTAACGGACAGGCAACGTGTGTCCTGAAATGCCCGCGCATGTATAGTATAACGTGTGTATAGTGAGGTTCGCACGAAAAAGGCCAACAGAAAGAAAGAAAGAAAGAAAGCGCGAGAGAGAGGAAAGATGGAGAGAAAGAGAGGGCAAAGGACCAAACTGAAAAAAGAAACTTTAGTCGAGACTACAAAACCTTGTATATATCGTTCCATCGTATTTCTTTACGATCCACCTTTTGGCGAAGAAAACGTCAGTTCGAAAAAGTAATTGTTGACCTCACAATTGGTGAAACTTCGCAAGTAAAATGTTTTAATTTGCTTCAATTTACTGGCATGCTCTGTTATTAGTTTTGGCTAGTAATTATATTATGTTGATACCTAATCGTCTGACAATGAGATGTTACATTGCACGAATACGCGGTCTAAAGTAACTATAGGAAACAGTGCTTCACGGGTATGCATCTGAAAAGTAATGTAAAATAAAATAACATAATGCATTGTTGTATTTCGCGTGGAACGATCATAGGATGTATACAGTACTCATAGTACTGTCATCATTCGAAGCACTTTCCCCATTTGTGCAGCCAACTAATGGGTATTCAAAACATCGTCCGTGTAATAGATATTGAATTCAATACTCGGTTATTACCTGTGATTTCAGGTAATGGGCCCCGAGAGAAGGCCCCCGGCTATAATTTTGTGTGCCTGCTGCCCGTCAGGCGGCAACAAAAAATCATACGGCTCGGAACATGAAGGTACGCAGGTTTTTTCTATCATATCTGTCTTTTCCTCGAGGATCAAGGAGGACCGAGAGAATTTCTAGGATTAAGAAGGATTTCCATATAGATCGTAGGGTCAACGTCGTCGCCAGTCGCTATGGAAATTAACATGTGTATGCAAAGTAAGCGAATAAGCTACCGGTCGTTTCTCGAGCGCGATGCAGAGTAAAATATCAAAATACGTCGTAAACGGTTTAATTCAGAGAGAGAGAGAGGAGTCCGAGCCCGCGGATGATTCTTCACGAGAAGCCACTCGTGTGTATTCTCATTTTCCAAATGGCGAAGGGGCTTGACGCGCCGCATTCGAGCGAGCTGCGTTTGCGAAATACGCACGTTCGCAGCGAGTCGTTCCAAACATCGTAGTCAGTTTTGAAATGTGGCACACGCACACATGAAAAATTCCGCGCTTTGGCCACGATCGTATCTCGCGCACGACTCCGCGGAATCGTTATACCATCACGTCGTAAAACGTGCCACTGAACGAATAAGAGTACAATTAAAGCCGTTTCAGCAATCATCGACTCGACAAGCAGATACAATAGTCTGTGCGATTACGCAGTTTACAATTGGAGATATTCGCTCGATTTTTGAACGGCTCGAGAAGGCGATAAATAGCGATTGGTATCACAAGCGACGATAAAAAGCTCTCTGCAGGGTTTCCTTTGCCGCTGTGGCGGGAGAGTCTGATCGACATTTGGCGACAGCGAGCCGTCTCTTTCGGGTGCGAAACAACTTTGTTTTCCCCCCACGCTTTTAACGCGGGGGAGGAGGGGTAAGGGAGGAAACAACGGTACGACGAGAGCTGCCAAAACCCGAGGCGAATTACGCCCGAATTAAACGTAAGCCGCCGCGCCGGCCGAGCGAATCGATAAGCCCTTACCGAATTCAGGCCTGCCTCCTCGCAAAATTGCTAATTACGGCGCTCGGCTGGGAGCACACTCCCCGAGCGCATTCCGGCGCGCAGCAACGGAGACTGGACCCGAAACCCCCGAGTCTATACTACGTCCAGGACAATGGCCATCGTCGAAAACGAAGGGCGACGGGGCTCTCTCCATGCTAATGGCCAGGTACAGGGAGATATACCCGCATCGGAACGGTCGGAGCACTGAATGCCCGTGTGTGCTCGATGGAAACTACCCAGCCGCGCGCATATATACGGGGTGTGCCCAAAAATCAACACACGCGTACACGTCGGGATATGGAGCGGTTTCTCGCCGATATATATACGCCACACGGCCCAGATCCGATCGCAGAGTCGTTCGATTATCCCGTGACGATGACGAAACCATCTCGAGCGTATAGATACATAAGCGCGCATACGTGCGTACATACGTATGTACATATACATGTGAGGAGAATAAATGTTACATATGAATATATATATCTATATCCATCGCGCGAGTTTCGATACATTTTTATCAGGATACTATAACTTCGGAGCCGGATACGCAGACACGCCAATTCGATGCTCGTGCGTGCGTGCGCGCGTTTGTACGTGCATGTCGCGTACGTGCGCGCGTATACAACGCTCGGTTCAACAACCACCGTCGACGGACGTGTGTGGAGGCCCGACGAGGCTCGAGGACAACGTTCCGAGCGCCGGCAATCGCGAGCGATAGCGTGACGGCGAGAGGAAAAATCGCGATCCAGAAAGATGACCGCGACGCGGCTGGGTTACGCCGACCGGCGCGGCGTGGCGGCGAGCGACAGATGTTTCGACGGACCTAACCGAACGTAAAAACGCGAACGTAAAACGACGAAATACAGCGTCACGGTAATCGGATTTTCCGAGGAATACCATACCCTGGACAGTCGGAATCTTCGTCTCGCTCGCGATATACGTATATTTGCGATTTTACGCGCGATGCTCCCGACGCGACGCGCTAGGCAACGATCGGTTACGCGCGCGGATCGGAATACAGCGGTGCAAATTGAATAAGACGAAGGTGGAGGAGAATGCGTCAGCCGACGACTCGCGTTTTAAAGCCGGGCTCTAATCATATCTACGTGGAAAAGTCATATAAGTCTCGCTGCTCCGGCTGACGATTCACGATCGGGTTATTCATGCGCCTCGCCGTCGATATCCGCGGTTAATATTTATGTAAGGAACTGCGTTGCGCGGACGTGCGGGACGTGCGCATGGAGAACGGCGTCGTCGGCAACGATTTGAAATTCGATGTCGCGCGAGAAAAGGTTCTGTATTCGAAATCACTTCCGTCGCGCGTACATACATTTTCACGCAGGAAAAACCGTAAAAAAGCCCACGTTTATCTCTAATAATTATCTCCGAGTGAATGAATGAGAGAGAGAGAGAGAGAGAGAGAGAGAGAGAGAGAGAGAGAAGACAGGGCAGCGGCAAAAACTGAATAATTCATGATACCAATAACAGAAGTTTCTTAAACGCAAGTTACGCCCATTTCGGCACCGCGACGTGCCCTCGCGATTTCTTCCTGATTACGTCGAACCGATCGACGTCGACAAGGGAGAGCCCACCGGTCATTCCGCGGGAGCCACAAGCACCGTTTTCGTGGCTCCGCTCCCCTCACCACGCCGTTTATCGCGCGTTCTCGCGTACCTCCGAGCGGCGCGAGGTACGAGGCGTGAGAAAGCGCGCCGTCAGAAGAACGGAGAGACCCGGGGAGTCGATTTATTCCGAGGAGACGACTGACAATGAGAGCGAGAAACTCCTTCGACGAAGCTAAACTTATCGCGAGAATGCGCAGCTCAAAAATCGTCCGCGCGGACGGTTCTCCGTTCCAAGTGAGTTATAACGCGTCGCGACGCTTTTCGGGCTGCTCGCGGACGGCGATTCAAAAATAAGACGCGCACGTCGACGACGGCGACGATAATGGGTCTCTCTCTCTCTCGCGCGAGTTTTGGAGGTTAGGTCGGCCTCCGGTCGGCCGCGCGCGACAGATGTTTCCAGGGTCTCGGTTTCCCATTCCGCGATTGTATGGCACGCACGTATAGAATGGGAGCCACAGTAGGAGCCATTCAATCGACGGGACGGAGCCTGGTACGGGGGAAAGTGCGGACCGACAAAGTGCAGACACTGATAGACTGCCATAGCCACGCAGACGTACGCCGGGGAGAGAGAAAGAGAGATAGAGCGAGGAGAACGGGGGCCCCAGAGGGGACGAGGGTATTTGCGGATGCGAGAGGAATGGTAACGGGGATAAGGGAGAAAGGAGAAGAGACAGCGGGACAGGTCTCGTTATCGATGCGCGAAAACCTCGCGGAGATACGAGCACGCGGTCGTAATTCCACGTCGTCGTGGAAGATACCCAATGATGAGGGAATTTTCGGCCTTGGAGAGAGAGAGAGAGAGAGAGAGAGAGAGAGAGGGGGGAGGAAAGCACGGACAGCCTCGCGCGAGAAAGACAGAGAGAGAAAGAGAAAGCGCGATACGTTGTTATCGCCAAGTTGTGAAGACCAGCGCAGCGGCGCGGCCAACGTCATTGAAGAAGAAGATTACCCAGGACGAGGAGGAGAGACTCTTAACTTGTTTACACTTTTCGTACGCGGCGACGGGGTGCGTACGTGTTACGTGTCCGTGTATTTTTGCTCGTCGCGCCGCTCGGTAGAGTCCACGTATGACTCGCTCGCTCGTCGCCCGTATATAGGGGGCCAAGAACGGACGTTTTACTCCGTTTATTCCGTTTATTCGACCTGTCACGCCGAGGAGAGACTGTCGCGCGACTCGGCGAGGGTCGTTTTCCGGCGTAGGCTCCGACAAGAAAAAAAAAGAAGCGAACGAGACAAAAAAAGGAACGGGGCGAGCGAGAGAACGAATAGATCGTGGAAAATCATCTGCCGACGGAGACGGGCGACCCACGAAAAGTAAAGAAAATCCATTTGCGAGAAGGCAGACGGCGAGAGGGCGAGAGAAACGGTAGAGAAACTCACTCGCACGCAAACATTGGCGTAGACACACTCCCTCGCTCACCTCTCGCTTCTTGGCCAGTGTCTCTCTCTTCAGGGACGGGCCCGACGGTCACGTAGCCGCATGTTCCGCTTATCCGCGGGCTGTCTGTACCCCTGTCCGGTTTGTCGGCCTCCCGTCAGCGACATACAGCCATCTTGCGTAGCGGCTGGTCTGGCTCGTCGCGCGGACGCCTTCGGTGCGGTGGCCCCCGGCGAGAGCGACTGAGAGAGGAGCGACGGCGACGACGACGACGACGACGGCGGCGGCGCGTTGCGGTGGGGGACAGGAGCCGCTGCTGCCGTGGCCGTCGGGCGGCTCGTGCTCGTCGCGGGCGGGTGTGCGAGCGAGAAACGACGACGACGACGACGACGACCGCGCCGCCTGATGACGACGCGCGGTCAGTAGGACGGAGCGAGACGACGACGACGGCGACGAGGACGAGACGCGGCCCCGCCGAGCAAGTGCGTGTCGCACCAACACGCGCGCACAGCACCACTGCCGCCGCCGCCGGGCCGGCGTGCACGCAACACGCAGCGTCGCGTACCTCCGCTCCTCTACCGCCACGCGGCCGCTCACCGAAGTACCATCGGAGCGCTTCCGCGCCGTCACCGCGCCACAACTGTCACTGTCACCGTTTACCACCACTGCTGTTCCCGTCCTCGCCGTCGCCGCCGTCGCCGTCGTCGTCGCCGCCCCCGCCGCTGCCGCTGCCGCCGCCGCTACGGCCTACTATCGCCACCGACGTGCACGGCACTGCGCCACCACCTTTACGGTTTTCGCCACTTTTCCGCACGTTCCATCCCTGTCACGTACATCGTTCCACGCAGCGAGCGGTGCCGTCCTCCGCGAGCGTGTCGTCAACGTTCGTTCGCGAGGCTGCTCCACGTCGTCCTATTTTCGCGGCGAGCTGTCTCGATCGGCCCCGATGGCGTACGATCTCGTCCCAACGTAACCTCTACGTCCCTTTCTTTCCTTCGTATACACACACACGCACGCTCTTTCTCGCGTTTTCCTCTTGTCCTTCCGCTTATTACGAGTATACGTCGCGACGCAGTCGCCACTGCTGTCAATCCGTTGCAAATCGCGCTCCACCACGCACTACTCGCACTAGTCGCACTACCGCGACGGGCGACCACGATCGGGCTGGGATCAGGGATGGATGGAGTCAACTGCCGCGTGACGGGACGGGACTGACGGAACGCAGTCGGCAATTTCCGTCGCCGCACGAAGCGCGAATCCGCCGGCAGTGCCGGATCAACCGCGGGCGTCCGCGGCACCCCCTCTATCAAAAGTCGCGATCGCGACTCGCCTTGTCTTCTTTGCGGCAGGACAGCAAAACGATCGCGTTTCGCAATCAGACGCGTCCGGGAGTTCTCTATTTCGCGACGATTGGATTTCCTCGATTCGAAAGTCGCGGGGGAAACCCGCGACTTTTCTTCGCTCTCGCGCGGTAGATTTCTATTTTATTTCCCCTCTCCGTTCGCGGATCGGCGAGCCGATCCGAGACTGATGACTTCCGCCCGAAATTCGCCTCGCACGTAAACAAGACGTTTTATAACCGAGTCGTATACGTTTATGCCCGTGCGATAAATAACTTTAATTGTACAGCTTGTTTATTTGAATGAGAATCCGGAAATTTTCGTTGAATTTCTCGAGCCTACGCGAGGGTATCTGGGCATAGTCACGTAAGAAATTTTTCAGATGTTTTATATCTCGTAATCTCCGATTTATCGCATCTTTATATATATGTTCTCTCAGTCACAAAAACGCTTAAGGATAAAATAAAAGAGAAATCCGTGGATTATCTATATTATCGCTTCGGTAATCCACGCCTTATCTTTTATCACCGTTCTCCGTTTTCAACACGTGGACATCTTTCGATCTATATTTCCGTCGAACGGAGCTCGTCCTCGACTAACTCTGAAAAACAACTAAACGCGTACACCTCGCAAGATTGCGCGGACGTGACAAAACGGCGATATTTCGACAGCTCGATTCTTGGAAACTTCAAAGTTTCGCGGGAGAGAAAAGCGTCGATTCGAAATTTACGGCTACGGCGCGGGCGTTACTCCTCCCGGAAAATATAGATTTTAAAACTCTGCGTTTTCACGGTTCGCTCATCAACGTTGTGTCGAGTTTTCGCAATGCTGGCTTCGACGTCGCTATATAGAGCACGAGCGTAACAGTTTCCACCGTCGGTGGTTTCCATTCTCCTTTCGCGCCGCGCGCCGTGCCGCGCCGTACCGCGACGCGCCCGCGCCCGCGCCGCGGCCGTGTCGAGCTGATTCTCATACGAAAAAGTACGAAAACAATAGGCCTATGTACGCCAGGGGGCCGGAGCGGCGATTTATAATCGCGCTTGTGAGACCGGAGCGAGGACGAGTAAAATTTCAAGCGTGCCTAAGCACTTTCACGCGATTGCGTCAGACTCGATCGCGATTTAAAAACTGGGTTTAAACAATATAAAACATGCCGACGAGCAAGCGTGTCTCCTCGAGAGTCGGGTGCAAATACGTTCGGCTAAATATAACGGACATACGGTTTTTATCCCCGCTCTAGCGACGTGATTTATAATAATGTATATGACGTTAACTCTCTCGGGAGTTCTTTCGTGAAAAACTTTTTTCTTGCTGCGCAACGTACGGTATATTTAAAAACAGCCTTCGCGCGATTTAGCGTGTAATACTAAATTGAACAGAAGCAATCGATCGACACGAGTCGAAAAGATTCCATTCGCCTCGATACTCATAAAAAGAGAAGCCAACGAGATGCCAATAAATAAATAAATAAATAAATATACAATATCTAGATCTTGCATGAAAAGCCACATATAATAAACGTGCATAGAAAAATAATAAATGTCGTGTGAAAATATATCTATAATATTCGTTTGTTACGTCCACTATTGTACGGAATAAAAATTAATTCTTGGAATTATTAGTGTTTCATTTCTATACAATTATACAATCGATATATGTTATACGAACTTCTCAGAAGAAAATCGATCGGCACTATTAGTAACAATAGTAACAGTAATAGCTATGGCGGGTAAAACTCTGACAATAAGTCAGTCCCTAACATCAGCTCCTAGAAATTTCTCTGATAGAGATGGCATTATTCGAATAAAATTTTATTTAGTTTAGTTCGTTATTTTATTGCAATTTTATCTGTTTTATTACAATTTCATTTGTATTATTTATTCTATGTTATTCGTTATTCGTGTTAATTGCATGAAAATATTTAAATTACTATATGTATCCTTTATGAGCATTAATATAGGTATGTAATTTAATTTTCTGACGATTATATTGAATTTGCTTTGCTTTTTTTGTCAAACATATTTTCTAATATGTTTTGAAAAGAAAAAATTTCTGACAAAAAATGTGCAATAATTTTATTAATACTACTATTAGTAGATAATATATAAATAATCGTCATTCGTTTGAATTATTATATTATTTGACAATATCTTTTAATATGACAATATTATAACATATAATGTTATTCGGTACGGTAGTATTATCCATATAAATAGATAATAAGTATTTATATATTATTCTCTCTCTCTCTCTCTCTCTCTCTCTCTCTCTCTCAAATAATTATTTAGATACAAATTTATTTAAATTATTGTTTAATCGAATAAATTGTTAACCAAATAAGAATTTACTTGTCAATTACGAATGAATTATGCTTTGACTCTTCTATTTGTTATCTATTGTTTGAATAAAATTTTAACCATGTTTGCTCTGTGACGCCGCTGGTTTTCGAAACTTGTATTGTAAGTCAATTCCAGCCCAGTGTTTGTAGCAGGCTTATGAGACTCATCCTCTTTTCTTCTTGGATTCTTAGCTTAAGAAACATAAAGCCCCAGGATCCGTATCTTTTGGAACCGTATATACCTACAGGACAGCGATAAAGGATATCTAACTGTTCTTATTACTCTCTTCCCCGCACAAGCAACGATTCTTTTGCTCGGCAAGTCCAAGTATGTGTAGCTGAACGCTAACGTACTCTGTGAGATCGACCATTAAATAAAAAGCAGAAAAAAACTAATGAAATTGTAAATCGCATGCTTTGGTATTAAAATTTAAGAAATTTAGAAAAAGCAATTTGGAAAAAGAAATTTGGTTGATCGGTTTGACTTTCGAGTGGCTCAGGGACTTTTTCTAGCTTATCCGAGATTATCTTTTCGGTACTGGCGTAATTTCATATCTCGTTATACGCCCGCGTATAACTTGCCGCCACGTTACGCGCCGTGAGAAGTGACAATATAATAAGAAATCTCGAATCAGCTTCGCACTCGCGTCGCGGAATATCTTCCCGCCTGCGAGCCAAGTGAAACCGGATCTTCGAGAGCACGCGGCGTGTCAGTGCCAATATAAAGACAGCCGGCGCGAAATACTTCTAATTCGGTGCACGCCGGAACCGTGCGAGTGCGGGGACTCTCTGATCCCGCCCGCGAATAATTTTAGGCAATAAACCGCGAGCCCCATCTTTAACAATCCGCAATAATTGTATCTCAGCCACGACGACGACGACGACGATTCCTGAATCAAATTTGTTACCTGACGTTAACTAAACGGCCATCACTAATGGAGAAACTGACGAAGAATCTAAAGTCAAATTTTAAAAATTTCGACACAGGTAAAAATAACGAGAATGCTATTTTTCTTTTTCGCTATATGCGGAATGGATATAGAAATAATATAATACCTAAACGCTGTAAACCTTAAATCCTTTTCCTTCGTTTCTCCCCAGTGTTTCCTGGAAATATCTAAACAAAGAGATTTTCTACGAACCCTACCCTAATCCGAAAGTTTTTGTGTAAAAACTGGAGAGAATCGGATTACTATAATATTAATTACAACGTACTTTTAAGATAAATGAGGCTAGCTATATACTCTTGTATTTCCAAGTCATCCTTGCTCACATTGCATTTTTATGAAAAAAAATTCAAAAAACAAACATTACTGCAATGGATATACGAATGGACTTTGAATCAGTACGTTGTCGACGGCAACGTTTGAAGTCAAATTTTCATAAGGCACAAATATGCATAGTCATTATAGTCACTATAGCACCTGCTATTGTCGCTTTTAATAGTTAAAAAGTAAAGTTAAAAAGGACAAAGTTTCGTCGAGTATCTGCATGTCAATCATCATGTCATAAATCAGAACTGAAAAACTTTCATTTTTACTTTATTTTCGGCCATTCGTCTTCTTTTATTTTCGGACCTATTGTCGATTTTTAAGAAATTATATATAATGGAATTCCTCAGAAAGTTGAAACTTTCATCGTAGGACTTTACTGTTCGTCGGTACGCAGAAATCTCTTACATTCGAAGGAAATTACATTTCGGGCGCTATTTGCATCGATCAATGCGTATTTAATCGCGCTCCGAGATATCGCTATCTCTCGTGTCTGTATTTTATCGTCGTAAGATTCTGTCGCGTAAGAGGCAAGTCAATATGTTTACAAAAAGTGCGATACATTTAATGATACATTTCAAACGTATGTCAGAACGCGTGAGCATTTTTGCCTGCGGAGTCGAGACCTATCGACATCAAGAGCATGACTGTCGATATTAGTTACGCGGATTTCTTTCAGCTGAAAAAAAAGCGTTATGCCAAAGGAGATGCCGTTCATCTCTCTCTTTCTCTCCTTCGATCGTCGTCCAAGTTAGCCTACAAATTCATCGGCGCGCGTCCGCGCTTTTGCAACTTTTCAATCACAAGACAATTCTGCTCGGCCAGTGATAATTACGTGGTGCGGCGCGACGCGACGCTAAGATTTTCCGCGTGTCACTAGGTCACCGTACCCGGTATCCTACGCGAGGACGTTGAATACAGATCGCTCTCTAAATATCGAAGTTCGCTGACGGTCGCCATTCAGCGGCCGTCGCGTCGTTCCCAAAGTATACGGCCAGGAACGTAGCGAGCTATGTTACGAGTTACGAGTGAGATGCATCGTAATATTTTTAAGTGTCGAGAAGGGTAAAACATTGCCTCTTGACCAGGCTTTATTCGGACGATGATAGACAAGCGAGACTATCAGTATCGAGATCAGTATTATAATATATGTTGAGTCGAAGATTCTTTCGAGCAACTGACGAGAACCGAACCTGAATACAGATCTTCGCTTTAAGCAAGGCGATTCTTTGTTAATTTTTATTAAAATAATCATATCCAAATAACACGACGATGATCTTATGATATGATATCATAAGATATTATTTGTTAGTGAATCATCTTGGAGAAATTCCGAGAATCATCAAGTGATACGGCGATGCCGCGATGTCAAGTACATAAAAAATGTCACTATATGTTCATTATGGCTATATTTATCATGTCATCACAACACGGTACTACTAAGTTTATCTGGAGAGAAATTCCAATATTTAGTACAATACTTTTAGTAGCAAGATTTCGAGATCTCAAGATAACCACATCAAGCTTAAACGAATTGATTGCAATCGAGTGCTTGCATCAGCATTAGGTACATAAAAAAATGTAAAATTCTTGTAGCATTGAAATAAAAGGATATATTTATAAAAATGACATTTGTGATTAATTCAGCACATTTGTAAAATACTGCGAACACTCTTTTTGTAACAACAATCAATTAATAGCCATAAAACTTTTAACTGTTTCCTCTCACGATTTTGTCACGTCGTTCTACTTTTTTTCTTTTGTAAAGACTTTTTGTTAGAGAGAGAATATTAATAATCTTAAAAAGAATTATAACAGTAGTTGCGGCATGCAACAGCTAGTATGTACTGCTAGTAGCGCGGCGTCGGTATCAACCGAGAAAGATCGGGCACGAAATAGTGCGATTTCTCGCTCGTAAATCCGGCAAATCCTCGATTCGGTGTGAAACGGCGTTCGTCCGGAGGAGAATCGTCGCTATCTCGCGCTATGTTCGGCGCGGATAATCTAGGCGACTTGTTTTCGGTACTCTCGGTATTCTCAACGGGAAATCTACAAATCGTTGATGCACGAAAAACACGGTCAACCCGAAACACTTCCTCTCCTCCTCTGTTCCTACTTTCCTATCCTATCCCACTCTTTTTCTTCCTCTCGATCCTCATTCCGTTTGCTCTTCGTCTCCTTTCTCTTCCCTTCTCTCTTTCTCCCCCCCCCCTCTTTCCCTTTCTCATAATACGAAACGAGTTTCCAGCGATTCAATGCCTTGGTCTCGCAAATGTGAAAGTACATTACTGCGGGCTCTGAAAGTTGTTTTACTCGAAGGTTTACTTCTCGAATGGCCCTGGACCGTTCACTGAGAAAAGAGCTTCGCCAAAAGAGTGTAGCGTACTTTGAAAAATCATGCAGAGGAAAAAAGAATTAGAATGGATAAAAAGAGGAGCTTTTTTTCGCACTCGACAAATCTCGATTCCAACGACAGAGCAATAAAAGAATCAACAATAAAAAAACAGACGAATAAGAATGTGTTTGTTAGGTAAACGCGTGTTTCTTTTCGTCTTTATGTTTATTGTCCGTGTTATTTTTTTCGTCGTTGTATTCGTTAGTCTAAATATTGCTTCTTGGCCTCGACCCCTATACAAATTCACGTTATCGTTTCCTTTTATCCCCCCCACCCCCCACCCTTGTGATCACACGTGTCAACGGTCCTCTCTCTCGAGACCGTTTCTCCTTCGCTCCGTCACTCCACCTCTTCTCGACGGATTATATTTCTATTATTCGTTAATGCGTCATTAATGCATGAGCGACATACGTATATCTATAAAAGAAAAAGCATACATGCAGAAGTGTTACAGTATAATTAAGGATATAATTTTTTAATTAAGAAGCTACATAGGAATTACAAATCCAAAATAAATTCTAAGTTATAAGTTTCAAGTCTGTTTTACTTGGTGCGAAGAATTTTTCTCAATTTATGTAAGCGGAGAAGCAAATCATTGATTCAACGAAAGATGATGTAAAAAAATTTGAAAATATTAATTTTATACGATAAACGTTCCCGGAAACAAAAACCTCAAGGGGGCTCATGCAAAAATAGATCCATTCCTGTCGGCATATTTCTCAAATCAACGTAAGGTTTCGCGTTTCGCTAGATATGTATAGACCTAATCGGCTTACTCGCGTGCACGCGCGGAGCATATAATATCTACTATTCTACTGATAGAGGTGGCCGAATTAGTCCATCTCGTTCTCGTTCTTCTAACTTTTCTTTATAATAAATATACTCATATATTATACTTTTTGCCTTGACGATTGTCGAGGTTTCCGCGCTTCATAAGACGGGAAGTCATTTATCTGTTTCCTCGCGAGTATTGTATTTTTACATTATGCGGCTTTCGAATCGCGCCACTTTTTCCTTCTCTATGTCGGTTAATTTCTCAGCAGTCGTATACGCACGTAAAGAATGCGTGGTTGTCGGCTTATACAAAATAAGAATACTTTTCATCAAACTCTGATTACATATACGTAAATCGTATGCTTATTTGTTTGCTATCACCCCTTGTTTGTCATAACGGCGTTGGAATATTTTCGAATCTAGATTTTTCTGATTTTTATATGAGACTTATCATTATATTAGGTATATTATAATGTGCCCCTACCAAGATGGCAATAATTAACCGCGCTCAGGTAAAAACGCGTTTTCTCGTGAGCGCTCGGCCGCGCCGACTTAAATATATAAACAAATTCGACAATAATATTCATTGCCCCGATCGACAACAAGAGCGAGACGGGCACATATACTTGTGGAGACTCATAGTATCATGCGACTCTCTACGAGTTTTATCCAATCATACATTCCTCTCCTTCTTCTTCATCGTCGTCATACTATGATCAACCACACGAACGACATTTATATTAAATATAAATATAAAATGGCATAAATGTATAGGTGCAAATAAAAAGTTCGTAAAATAATATTAAATTAAATTGGTGTTTCTCTTACCGAAGAAGAATGATCATTCCTAGAGACATTCTTCTGAGTCTCATATTTCACGATTCCGGACTTGGACCGATTTTCAGACGAGGTACATCGCTCCAGATCTATGATTAAACCATCATCGGAATCGTCGTCGCTCACATGCGTCTCTCGAGCCATTATTTTCTCGATACAAAAATTTGACGTAAATTTCGGCGCTGATGTTAAAGGTCTGTAACTTTCACTTCTGGACATGAGTTCCAAAGCAAACGGTCCTAATATTGAAAATTTGTCACCCGTGGAATTTTCATTCCTGGACAAAAGTTCTAAAGCACGTGGTCCTAATATCGAAGGTTTTACGCTCATGGTACTTTCCGTACTTTCATCCTTAGACAAAAGTTCCAAAGTACGATGTCCTAATATTAACGGTTCGCCATTCGTGGCACTTTTTTTATTCAATCCTGATACGCATTTCCACTTAGAATGTTCGCCCCGCGTAGCATTTTCTCTCTTCCATAAAGATCTCGGTGCGGGCTCTGATATAAAAGATTCGCCTGCCGTGGCATTTTCTTGATTCTGTCCTGGCCATTCTGGTATATTCTTTGACTGTACATTAGTGAATATATCTTTGATGTACCAGCTTCGCATAACACGTTTTCTCTCTCCTGGGCTTCTCGATGCACGATATGATGTTAAAAAGTCACTTGTATTTACTTCTTCATATTCTATAAAAAGAGGGCTGAACAAACAGCGCCGCGGCATTTTAACAGTCCGAGTTGGTAATGCCACTCTATTGATTTTGCATTTCCTTACTATATTTTGCCAGGACTCATCCGAAATCCTGGCTACTATTATTTCATTATTCCGATTGTTCGGGCAACTTTCGGAATGTATACTACTTAGGCAAATTGGTGGATATGGGCTAACACATTGGCCTGATAAATAGCGCTTATAGCTTATTTCACGCTTAATGAAATCTGAAAGGGTGGGGAGTTTGTTTTTAGAATATGCGGGAGTGGATAAGCAGTTGCGTAAACCTTCCATATTTCTTTTTTTTTTTTTTTTTAATAAATACAGTATTTGATTTACTAACCAATAATTAAGCTTCTTTTAACGATGCAGTGTAACACTATATTGCATTCACCGTACTGCAGTATAATTATTATTTCTCACACTATTTCACTTGTATTCAGTACTTGGAACAAGTTAGTAAGAGTTTAGTAAAAACACACGCAAGAATATTATCCTAATTCTTGGATTTCACCGAACTGAAGATTCAAATGCACTATTCGCTAGTCAAGTTTCTATCAATGTGTTTGATTGATAGGTCGAAGCTTAATTTTAACAATATGATGTAAAACACTCACTACACTGCAATAATTGTTATTTTTTACAGTCTTTTTGCACTATTTCTTTAAGCTATTTTTTTACTGTTATTTATACGTATCCACAATTTAAAGCAAGTAAGAGAATTCAGTACAAGGACGATCAAGAATACGATTTTAATTCTTGAATCTCGCCAAACTGAAATTTCAAGTGCACCATTCGCTGCGACAGTCGAACGAACACTGATACAGATGTAGCATCCCTAGTCCCTAATCCTTCGAAGGTATAGGTAAAAGAAATTTTTTAAGCAGTGTGTTCCTTGTCAGGAACAATGGAGAGAAAAGAGAGAAGTGGAAAGGACTGATGAGCAGGTCATTTTTGAAAATTTTCTCCATTCCATACCTGTAAGATTTTCTCAAACATGCTATTTTTGAAATTTGTTCAAGCCTTCTAAATTAGCAATATATAGAAGAGTTATTAATTTTATTTTAAAGGTTCACGGAAATTAAGGACATCTGCATGTGATTCTACGCGAAGTATAGCATATACGCACGTCACGAAATATGCCCCGGTACTATGATCACGAATGATTAACGATATCGCTTATACATGTCGTTTATCATTGCGAACAAGCGTAATGTTTTGCGCGGGAACGCTCTAATAACAAACGCATCTTGCTTTTAATCAATTTATCAATCGCTCACTTCGAGAAGAAAAGTGGCATTTTTCAATGAATAGTTTCATGTGGTACAATGCGACAATCAACAATATGTAAATGATTTTTGCTGGCCGAGGTAGTGTAATTAAAATTATAAATAAAGAAACAGGAAGTCCATTTTGCACTATTTATAATTCGTGATGGATAGAAATTTTATGAAATCCTATTTATAATTTGATATATGCAATATATAGGAAATATTTGCGAAGTTAATATTATACCTATATATAAATAAAAACCTGAGAGAAAGATTGCAATCCTGATAAATGTCTTAATAAATGTAATTTTTAAGAATAAATATTAACTTTTTAAAACATTAAATATTGATTTTTTTTTTAATTATTTATGTTATTTTAAAAAGATTATTTTTTCAGATTATTTTTTTACTTATATAAAACTACAAGATATTTTTCTTTTTGTTTTGCAAAAAATGTATTTGATGCATACAGTAAACCGACAGACAATACAACTATAAATCAAGTTGAAGATGTTAGACTGTTTGTGAACATCTGTTTCGAAAACAGATAAAGGATCTCATGTTCACTAGTTTTTACCTGAGTCAAATTTTACTGCAAACAAACGTTTCATTTTACAGACTTAAATTTAGTTTAGAAATATTCAGTTTTAATATTAAATTCTGGCACCGCGTTTTACTTTGCGCAATGTGTCATTTGCAGAATATTAATCATCCGTCAGCAATCATTTTTTTACTAACGCCGTCAGCAAACTCGGGCTTTTGAGTCCACCCTATAATAATAATTTATTTAACTTCAGCTTTTTTGCCAAAAAGCGGACTTGGTTTAAAATTATATATTACCGCACGCACATACATTCCGCTCTCTCATTCATTCCTTTAAGGCTAGACTTAATCTTATCCCTGTGTCTTACTCTCCTTTCCTTTATTATCTCTTTCTCCTTTCAGAGCTCTCTCAGTCCTATATTTTGTACTATCCATCTATCAATTATTTCTTTATAATTTTTACCTAAATCCTTAAACCAATCTTTGGTCGCATCACAATCTTTTACATATTGATTAAGTCCTATATTATTTTTATGTTCTAAGCTTTATATTCTAGGCTTTCAAAAAATTCAAAAAATTCAAAAAATTTCTGAGTTTGCAGACTTAATTTTGCCTGGTCGTTGCTCGAACACACATTGACCAGTGTCATGACGGCGGCGGCAGCAAAACCCTTCTATTGTAAACTTTTTTTTTTAGGAAATTCAAGAAAGAAATTTCGCTTAGGTCTTAAAAGATCCAAATTGCTGACAAAGAGTTAATTATTAATTATTACATCTAGATTATTTTCCATCCTGCATGCCAAACATATCGCAGTTAAAAA